>NC_092379.1:133685255-133819871 GCF_030028105.1 Mobula birostris | reverse complement strand
GCCTGACAAACCTATTACAATTTTTGAGGAAATTACCAGTAGGCTAGACAATGGAGATGCAGTGGATGTTGTATATTGGATTTTCAGAAGGCCTTTGACAAGGTTCCACACATGAGGCTACTTAACAAAATAAGAGCCCATGGAATTACGGGAAAGTTACATACGTGGATAAAGCGTTGGCTGATTGGCAGGAAACAGAGAGTGGGAATAAAGGGATCCTATTCTGGTTGGATGTCGGTTACCAGTGGTGTTCCGCAGGGATCAGTGTTGGGGCCGCTTCTTTTTACATTGTACATCAACGATTTAGATTATGGAATAGGTGGCTTTGTGGCTAAGTATGCTGACGATACGAAGATAGGTGGAGGGGCTGGTAGTGCTGAGGAAACGGAGAGTCTGCAGAGAGACTTGGATAGATTGGAAGAATGGGCAGAGAAGTGGCAAATGAAGTACAATGTTGGAAAGTGTATGGTTATGCACTTTGGCAAAAAAAATAAACTGGCAGACTATTATTTAAATGGGGAAAGAATTCAAAGTTCTGAGATGCAATGGGACTTGGGAGTCCTCGTACAGGATACCCTTAAAGTTAACCTCCAGGTTGAGTCAGTATGTGAAGAAGGCGAATGCAATGTTGGCATTCATTTCTAGAGGAATAGAGTATAGGAGCAGGGATGTGATGTTGAGGCTCTATAAGGCACTGGTGAGACCTCACTTGGAGTACTGTGGCAGTTTTGGTCTCCTTATTTAAGAAAGGATGTGCTGACGTTGGAGAGGGTACAGAGAAGATTCACTAGAATGATTCCGGGAATGAGAGGGTTAACATATGAGGAACGTTTGTCCGCTCTGGACTGTATTCCTTGGAGTTTAGAAGAATGAGGGGAGACCTCATAGAAACATTTTGAATGTTAAAAGGCATGGACAGAGTGGATGTGGCAAAGTTGTTTCCCATGATGGGGGAGTCTAGTAGGAGAGGGCATGACTTAAGGATTGAAGGACGCCCTTTCAAAACAGAAATGCAAGAAATTTTTTTGGTCAGAGGGTGGTGAATCTATGGAATTTGTTTGCAACGGGCAGCAGTGGAGGCCAAGTCATTGGGTGTATTTAAGGCAGGGATTGATAGGTATCTGAGTAGCCAGGGCATCAAAGGTTATGGTGAGAAGGTGGGGGTGTGGGACTAAATGGGAGAATGGATCAGCTCATGATAAAATGGTGGAGCAGACTTGATGGGCCGAATGGCCGACTTCTGCTCCTTTGTCTTATGGTTAAAGAAAGATAGTCAGTCCATCAAAGTGAAGATCATAGTAAAATTTACTATCACAGGCACATACACTCAATGGCCTCCTATACCTGCATAATAAATTAGGCACTGAGTGTATGCTGCTGCTGTAGCCCATCCTCTTCAAAGTTCAACGTGTTGTGCATTCAGGGATGATCTTCCTCATACTGTGAAACCTGTAGTTATTCGAGTTACTGTCACCTTCCTGACAGTTTGAACCAGTCTGGCCATTGTCCCCTGAACTCTCTCATTAGCAAAGATTTTACGCCCACAGAACTGCCACTCAACTAGATGTTGTTTTGTTTTCCACACCATTCTCTGTAAACTCTAGAGACTGTTGTGCATGAGATCCTAGGAGATCAGCAGTTTCTGAGATACTCAAATGCCTCCCCCCTCCCTCTGGCATCAACAATCATTCCAGAGGTCAAAGTCACTTAGATCACATTTCTTCCCCATTCTGACTTTTGGTTTGAATGACAACTGAACCTCTTGACCATGTCTACATGCTTTATGTATAGAGTTGCTGCCACATTTTGGCTGCTTAGGTACTTGCATTAATGAGCAAATGTATCAGTGTACCTGATAAAGTGGCCACTGAGTATACGTTTCCAAATACTACTTTGAGCTTCATTTCCTCAAAAGCCATTACTCGAGAATAAAGAAATACAAATAGCAGGTAAAAGAACTATACATAAAAAAGACTAACATGCAATCAATGTGCAAACTACATTCAAAGTTCAAAATAAATGTATTATTGTACATATATGTTACCTTATATTCCCTTCAGATACATTTTACTTGCAAGCATTCACGTAGTAGAACAAAGAAATACAATAGAATCAATGAAAAACTACACATGACTGACAAACAACCAATGTGCAAAAGAAGATAAACTGAACAAGGTAAAAGAAATAGACAGATATTCTACATACCCACATAGATAGATGGATAATACCGAAAACATGAGTTGTAGAATCCTTTTAAAATAAGTCCATAGAAAATGACTGACAATAACTATAGCAGGACCACATGTATCCCTGTATGTCAGTGTCCATACCTTTTGACAAGGTTCTGGGATGAAAACTATATTCTTCAAAGTTTATCTGACATTATGCAATCAAAGTAGTTGAAAGGTATTCCCTTTGAATAGAAATGTAGTTAACCCCATGTTAATCCAGTTGCCTGAGTAGGTTTTCTCAGCAATAGTAAAAAGTTCAGAGAGGTTGTTATAGGTAAAAACATATGCTAGAGATATTTAGCAGTGTCAGCAACTGAGCAGAATTCATGGAAATCATAAAAACTCTGGTAACATAGAGATTGATCTATCCAAGTGGAACTTTAAACACTATTGTAACTGAGGTTCAAAGTAATGTCACCACATATAAACTCTGAGATTCATTTTCTTGTGGGTAATCAAAGTAAATCCAAGAAGCACAGTAGAATCAATCAAAGACTGCACCGAACAGGGCGGGCAACAACCAATGTGCAAAAGTAAAAGCAACAAACTCTGCAAGTACAAAAAGAAAGAGAAACAAAAAGAAGCAATAATCGTAGCATTAAACAATTAGAGGTACACAATGTCTACGTAAATCTTCATAAAGCCACAATACAAACCCTACTAGAATAGTTCAAAAGTTCCTAGCAATTGACAAATGAGTGCGTTTGGCTATGCCCTGTAACTCAGGTTTTACCAGCTTGAGCTGAGAAAAAATAAATAATAATAATTAATAAGCAATAAATATTGAGAAAATGGAATTAGGAGTCATTGAAAGTGAGATCAATTCAGTAGGATTAGTTAAGTGCTGAGGTGAATGAAGTTGAGTGGTTACCCCTCTGGATCAGGAGCCTGATGGGTGAGGTGTAATAACTGTTCCAGAACCTGGTGGTGTGGATCCTAAAGCTCCTGTACCTTCCTCCTGATGGCAGCAGCGAGAAGAGAGCATGACCTTGATGGTGGGATGTTTCTTGATGATGGATGCCTGATTTCCTGCAACAGTACTCCGGGTAGATGTACTCAATGGTGGGGAGAGCTTGACCCGTGATGGACCGGACTATATGTAGGATTTTCCATTGAAGGGCATTGCTGTTCCCATACCAGGCTATGATGCAGCCAGTCAATATACTCTCTACCACACATCAACAGAAGTTTGTCAAAGTTTTAGATGACATGCTGATTCTTCTCAAACCTCTAAGAAAGCAAGGGTGCTGTTGTACTTTCTTCATAATTGCACTTACAGTGGCTATAAAAAATATTCACCCACCTTGGTAGTTTTCATGATTTATAGTCTTATTACATCAAATCACAATGGGTTTAATTTAGCTTTTATGATACTGATCAACAGAAAAAGACTCTTTGTGTCAAAGTGAAAACGGATCTATACAAAGTAATTTAAATTAGTTACAAATTTCAAACACAAGATAATTGATTGTATAAGTATTCACCCCTTCAAGTCAGTATTCAGTAGATGCACCTTTGGCAGCAATTACAGACTTGAGTCTGTGTGGATAGGTCTCTATAAGCTTTGCACATCTGTACACTGCAAGTTTTCCCCATTCTTCTTTGCAAAACTACTCAAGTTCTGTCAGGTTGCATGGGGATCATGAGTGAACAGCATTTTTCAAGTCCAGCCACAAATTCTCAATTGAATTAAGGTCTGAACTCTGACCTGGCCACACCAATACATTAACTTTGTTGTTTTTAAGCCTTTCCTGTGTAGCTTTGGCTTTATGCTTGGTGTCATTGTCTTGCTGGACAACAAATCTTCTCCCAAATCCCATTTCTATTGGAAACTACATTAGGTTTTCCTCCAGAATTTCCCTGTATTTTGCTTCATTCATTTTATCCTCTACATTTACAAACCTTCCAGGGTTTGCTGCAGTGAAGCATCCCCACAGCATGATGCAGCCACCACCATGCTTCACGGTAGGGATGATGTGTGTGCGGTTTTTGGCTTACTCTAAACATAGTGTTTAGTCTGATGGCCAAAAAGCTCAATTTTGGTTTCATCAGACCATAGAACCTTCTTCCAGCTGACCTCAGAGTCTCCCACATGCCTTCTGGCAAACTCCAGCTGAGATTTCATACGAGTTTTTCTCAATAGTGTCTTTCTGTTTGCTACTCTCCCATAAAGCTGCGACTGGTGAAGCACCCAGGCAACAGCTGTTGTATATGCAGTCTCTCCCATCTCAGCCATTGAAGCTTGTAACCCCTCCAGGTCTCTTGGTGGCCTTCCTCACTAGTCCACTTCTTGCATGGTCACTCAATTTAAGAATTTATGAGGACAGCTTGCTCTACGCAGATTTACAGATGTGCCATATTCTTTCCATTTCTTGATGATTGACTTATCTCTACACCAAGGGATATTCAGTGACTTGGAAATTTTCTTGTATCCATCTCCTGACTTTACAATAACCTTTTCGTGGAGTTGCTTAGAATGTTGTTTTGTCTTCATGGTGTAGTTTTTGCCAGGATACTGACTCACCAGCAGTTGGACCTTCCAGATACAGGTGTATTTTTACTGCAATCAATTGAAACACCTTGACTGCACACAGGACTCCAAAAACAGATCTCCATTTAACTAATTATGTGATGTCTAAAACCAATTGGCTGCACCAGTGATGATTTGATTTGGTGTGTCTTATTAAAGGGGGGGGGCAATACTTACTCAGTCAATTATTTTGTGCTTTATATTTGTAGTTAATATAGATCACTTTGTAGAGATCCATTTTCACTTTGACATGCAAGTGCCTTTCTGTTGATCAGTGTCAAAAAAGCTAAATTAAATCCACTTTGATTCAATGCTGTAAAACAATAAAACCTGGAAACTTCCGGGGGGGTAGGGGGGTTAATTATTTTTTATAAGCACTATATGTGCTGGACCCAGGACAGCTCCTCGGAAATGAATTCACCGAGGAATTTAAAGTTGCTGACCCTCAATGAGGTCATCCTATTCTTGCCTAAACTTTTCTCTGCTTTTTATTTAGGGAGCAGAAAGACGAAAGAAAATAGACGATGGTTTAGCTCAATTACACAATAAACTGGACAAGACGGGTCTTGGCCCCCGTGTACCTGCACACTGTGACTCCACAAACAGCGGCAGAGCAAATCACAACTCTGCTCTGACAAGTCCCACAGACTTACAGGTAAGTATATTCTCACGATGCCGGTAATAGAAAAAAACATGCTCTGTTATTCAATCATCCTTGTATCGAATTATAGGTTGCTGGAATTGTTAGATGCAGAAGCAGGCCATTCAGCCCATCTCTCTTTGTTATTCAGTGAGGACCAATCCCATGCAGTCCCCAATTTGACCTATGAATTATTCCCTCTTATTCCTCCTCAAAGGTCCTGATTAGCACTGACCTACTATCTACAGTACTGTGCAAAAATCTTAGGCACCCGAGCTCTGTATATTTTCCTAATACTTTTGCACAATACTGTAGTCATTTTATGTATTACACTATACTGCTGCCACAAAAAAAAATTTCATGACAGATGTGAGTGATGATAAACCTGATTCTGATATGAGTTTCTATTGTGGACTGAAGGGGGCAAGGAGAGGGGAATCATAGTTGGGAAAAGGAGAAGGGAGAGTGGAAGGTGCAGGAAACACCAGAGGGAAACTCCGTAATGATCTATAAACCAGTTGTTTGGAATCAAATGACCTTGCCTAGTGTCTCAGGGCTGGGTGTGTCTGCATCTGTGCCAACCACCCCCCCCCGGTCCCACCACCTCTCCCGCCTGTCCAACACACCTCCCGTGATGTTCCACCCTCACCATTCCCAACATCGTTTGCTCCTGTCAGATTTACAGACTTGCTCTCCACTCCATGTTGACAAGTAAATACAGTACTGTGCAGAAGTCTTAGTCACCCCAGCTACAAATACTGTATGTACTGTATTTTCTCTCTTCTCCCTCCTCCCCTCCGGCAGAAGATAAAAAAGCAAAAGAGCAAGTACCGCCAGGCTCAAGAACAGCTTCTGCTCTGCTCTTATAACACTATTGAAGGGATCTTTTGTATAATAAGATGGACTTTTCACCTCAGAATCTAACTCATCATGATCTTACGGCTTATTGACTGCGTTGTCTTACTGTTTTACCTGGTTCCACCTTGATGTACCAGTGCAATGAACTGATCTGTCTGGACAGCATGCAAAACAAAATTCTTCATTGTACCTCAGTACAGGTGACAATAATAAACCAATTCACCAGTGGGTTCAAGACCGCAATCACTCATTCAATAGAAAACTCACATCTCACTTGGATCTGCTTCCAATATTTGTTGAAACATCCACAAATGGGAACCATCCCCATGTACACTCCCTTTTTGATCTACGGTACATGAGCCATGTGGTGTGTTGGGGTGTAAAAGCCAAACTGAGCCCAAGGACTCCTGAAATTGTTGATACTCTACACATCCTGCCCATCGCTAAAATACAACAATCTCAAGCATACTGCTATCCTGGAGTAATTTTGTATAATCCAGAGTAATTAAGGAAAACATTGGCATAAAGCAGAAAGAGGAATTGTTGCTGTAAAATATTAATGCAGAACTCAATTGATACAGTCCAGTCCCACCCAATGTGAACATCTGTGTAACTTCAGGGTGTATGAAAGCCTGTGGAGGCTACTTACTGGGTATATTAAAAGTGGAGGCGGATTGATTCTTGATTAATAAGGGAATCAAAGGTTACAGGGAGGATAGGAGAATGGTGTTGAGAGGAAAAATAATTTAGCCACAATTGAATGACAGAGCAGATTCAAAGGGTCAAATACCTACTTCTATTCCTATGTCATATGGTCGTATGATATGTCTGACCCAACCTGAACTTGATGAACGAAATCAGGACCTGTTTAACTGGGGCAGATAGACAGACTTTGGTGCAGGCACAGAGAGGAATAGAAGGTGGTGGCTGAGATGAGAGTGGGGGGAATGTCTCACTAGTTGGTTATAAATACAAGAGATTCTGCAGATGCTGGAAATCCAAAACAACACATACAAAATACTGGAATAACTCAACAGATGAGGCAGCATGTACGGAGGAGAACAAACAGTTGGTGTTTTGGGCCAAGAGCCTTCATCAGGTCTTGTCCAGTCCTGATTAAGGGTCTTGGACCAAAATGACGACTGTTTATACCACTCCATAGACGTCACCTGACTTACTGAGTTCCTTTGGCATTCTGTGTGTGTTGCTCATCAGTCAATTGTTCTCAGTCAAGTGGAGACCCTGTCACTCACTATTGCCCCCTGATGGCATTGAAGGGTAGTGGGTGTTGAATCGAGGGAAAAATCAGGACAACCATTCAGTGGCCACTTTATTTAGTACACCTGTACAGCCTGATCATTAATGCCAATATCTAATCAGCCAATCATGTGGTAGCAACTCAAAGCTTAAAAGTTTGCAGACATGGTCAGGAGGTTCAGTTGTTGGTCAAAGTAAATATCAGAAAGGGGAAGAAATATGATCTAAGTGTCTTCGACCATGGAATGATTGTTGGTGGCAGAAGGGTTGGTTTGAGAATCTCAGGAACTGCTGATCTCCTGGGATTTTCATGCGCGACAGTCACTAGAGTTTACAGAGAATGATGCAAAAAACAAAAAAGAAAATCCAGTGGGCGGCAGTTCTGTGAGTGAGTGAGAGAGGTCGGAGGGGAATGGTTGGCAGTTCAATCTGACAGGAAGGTGACAGTAACTCAAACAACCATGCGTTGCATGTGATATGCAGAAGAGCATCACTGAATGCACAACACATTGAAGTTGATGGGCTACAGCAGCTGAAGACCACGAACATACACTCAGTGGCCACTTTATTAGGTACGGATGGTACTTAATAAAGTGGCCACTAAGTGTAGATTGTGCCATATTAAAAGACAAACATGGACAGATTTTGTTAAATGATCACAGTTTGTGCTGCTAAATGTTTTGCTTCATACCTAGTTCTTATAGCAGAGAACTAGGGCATTAAACCTAACTCGTATATACCAGTATTGATGCTTCAATTTCAACTTCATACCATCTTATTGGTCTGATTATTTTCTCTGCCATGCATTATATTAGGATTCCCCTCACTCATATCTATATCATTCTCTTCATCTTCCTGGGTGGTAATGTGACTTTGCCACTTTCCAGTTAAAACTCACCTTCATTTAGTAACAATCTTAGATCTATGAGCTTTGGACTTTCCCAATGGGCATAGCAATCTCCTTCGCAGAGAGCCGAGCTGCAGATGTAAAATTCACCCCGACCTGCAAATTGTGTCCTTGTATTAAAGAAAAATTGTTGCATCCACATTTAATGAGTTCAAATTTATAATGAGAATTAGGAGATATGATAATAAACCAGGATTGTAATTTCAATCTACTTTTGCGCAGTCTACTTTTAAACTCCTCATTAAGATTGCATTTCTAACTAAAGTTGTCAGCTTTTTCCAGCAGGCAAAATTTCCTAGTGAGGACAGAGGTTGGTAAGGTTTCACTGAAGGAGTATTGTCAATAGCTGACATATGGAAATGCCTTCACTGACTAATTAAGAGAGTAGCATGCCTGCTTTGGGAGCTCGACGCAAGGTTCAGTCGCATGAGTGCAGATCGCTCAGCAATTGAAACCTCGGACTATAGTTTGGAAGCTGGGTTGATTTCAATTGCAGTACCATTTGTGTATGTAGTTTATATGTAACAGGAGAAATTCTCTCCTCAAGACTCCATTCGATTGGAGAAGCCATCATTGACTCTTCAATTGCAACCAACTGCAATGAGCAAGATCTCTCGGCTGTGTGAGGATCTAAGTCTTTACACAGACAGTGGTTAAAATATTGTATTTATTGATTTTATTTAGGGATACAGCATGAAACAGGCCCTTCCAGCCCAATGAGACCCAGCAACCGACCTATTTAATCCTTGTCTAATCACAGGACAATTTACAATGACCAATTAACCTATTAGCCAGTATCTCTTTGGAATGTGGAGGAAACCGGAGCACCTGGAAGAAACCCACACATATCTTCATGGATCGCCGTAGCTCAGAGAGCAAGCAAAGGGCATTTGAACAGGAGTTAAGCACACAGGATAATGAATGCACATAGGGTGAGATGAATAAGATTGGGAAGCAGTCAATGAAATCCATGCTGCTTGCCGTTGCTGAAGTATGTCTATATTTTTAGAGATACAGCATGATAACTAGTCCCGCCAGCCCAACAAGCCCACACTGCCCAATGACACCCATGTGACCAATTACCCTGGACTATGGGAGGAAACCAGAGCACTCAGAGGAAACTCACAAGGTCACGAGGGCGTGGCAGGAATTGAACCCAGGCCACTAGTGCTGTAATAGCGTTACACTAGCTGCAGTGCCATTGTATATACTGTATCTGCATACAATCTCCACATTGTTGTCAGTCCCAGTCTGCCAACTGGTTTTGTAAATTAAAGCTCAAATGTCAATTACGTACAATGATGTTTTAAACAGCTGTGTAAGAAAAGTAGGTAAACTATCCAAAATCTCCCTTCTGGAAAGTGCTATCGGGCTATTAAAACAAAAACTTAATGCCATCTTAAATGTTCCTTAGCCCAGGCAGATGATCTGATCAACCATTCTAGTTAGCCCTCCCCCCCCCCCAACACCATTACCTCAGTCACGCACGGCACCGTTAACACTTTAAAACACTTTTTATAATAAAATCATAAACACAAGAGACTCTACAGATGATGGAAATCCGGAGCAACATACACATGCTGGAGGAACTCAGCAGGTCAGACAGCTTCTATGAAAATGAATGAGCAGTCAACGTTTCGAGCTGAGATCCTTCTTCAAACTGGAAAGGAAGGGGGAAGATGCCAAAATATAAAGTTGGGGCAAGGGGAAGCTAGAACAGGGGTTCCCAAACTTTTTTATGCCATGTACCCCTGCCAGTAACCAAAGGGTCTGTGGACCCCAGTTGGGAAGACCTGAGCTAGAGGATGATAGCTGTATTCAGGTGGGTGAGAAGGTTGAAAGGATAGAGAAGAAGTAAGAGGGGAGAGTGGACCATGGGAGAAAGGGAAGAAGGAGGGGCACTGAGGGAAGGTGATAGGCACCTGAGGAGAAGAGGTAAGAGGCCAAAGTGGGGAAGGGAAGAAGAGAGAGAGGGCGGGAGAAAGAAGAAAAGGAGGAAAAAAAAATCCAGGAGAAATCGATGTTCATGTCATCAGCAAACACGAGGAATTCTGCAGATGCTGGAAATTCAAGCAACACACATCAAAGTTGCTGGTGAACACAGCAGGCCAGGCAGCATCTCTAGGAAGAAGTACAGATGCTGCCTGGCCTGCTGCGTGCACCAGCAACTTTAATGTGTGTTTCATGTCATCAGGTTAGAGGCTACCTAAGTAGATTATGATGTGTTGCTTCTCCTCCCTGAGAGTGGCCTCATTGTAGCAGAAAAGGAGACCATAGACTGGCATGTTGGAATAGCATTAGGGGGTTAAGAAGTAAAATGGTTGGTCACAGGGAAAATCCACTTTTCGTGGATGGAGCAGAGGTGCTCAACCATAAGACACTGGAGCAGAATTGGGTCAGTCAGTCTGTCAAATCTGCTCCACTATTCCATCATGGCTGATTTATTACCCCTCTCAACCCCATTCTCCTGTCTTCTCCCTGTTACCTTTGACACCCTGACTAATCAAGAATCTATCAGCCTCCACTTTAAATATACCCAGTGGCTTGGCCTCTGCAGTCGTTTGTAGCAATGAATTCTACCGACTCCCCACCATATGGCGAAGGGAATTCCTCCTCATCTCTGTTCCAAATGGACATTCTTCTATTCTGAGGCTGTACACTGTGGTTCTAATGCTGTTTACATTGTAAATACCCTGTACATGATGGTATTTATGTATGTTTTATTCCATATCTGTACTTTAACCTCTAACTGTTTTTATTTAAACACTTACTCTTTACAATCACTGAATGTTGTTTTTTGTTGCATGTCACACCACAGAAAGTTCCTAATACATGTAAATATATATGGAAAATAAAGTTGATCTTTGATCCTATATTTTTGATATTAAGGAAAAACAACCTTAATATCATGGCAAACCACACAATGTGCTGGAGGAACTTGGTAGCTTAGGCAGCATCCACGGAAAAGAATAAACAATCGACATTTCAGGCTGAGACCCTTCTTCAGCACTGAGAAGGGAGGGGGAAAATTCCAGAATAAGATTCCGGAGGCTAGCTGGAAAGTAATATATGAAGCCAGTTGTGTAGCAAAGGTCAAGGGCTGGGTAAGACAGCATCTGATAGGAGAGGAGACTGGACCATAGGAGAAAGAGAAGGAGGAGGGAAGCCAGGTGAAAGTAATAGGTAGGAAGGAAGAAGTAAAAGGTCAGTGTGGGGAATAGAGGGGGTGGGGGAGAATTTGTTTACTGGAAGGAGAAATTGATAATCATGCAATCAAGTTGGAGGCTACCCAGGTGGAACATAAGGTGTTGCTCCTCCACCCTGAGGGTAGCCTAATCTTGGCACAAGGGGAGGCTGTAGACCAACTTGTCAGAACTGAAATGAAAATCCAAATCAAAATGTTTGGCCACCGGGAAGTCCCGTTTCTGGTGAGTGGTGGATATTTGTTCAACGAAGCAGTCCCCAGTTTCTGAAGGGTCTCACCAGTGTAGAGGAGTCTGCATCAGGAGCACCGGACACAATAGTCAACCGCAGCAGATTGGCAGGTTACGTGTTGCCTTACCTGGAAGGACTGTTTGGGGCCCTGTGAGAGAGAAGGTGTATGAGCAGTGTAGCACTTAGGGTGCTTGCAGGGATAAGTAATATCAAGCCAAATTCTTCTATCATCCTGGCCAATATTAACACAGCCAAATTTGTTTGTTTCTTTGCTGGTGTTATTCTTTATATTAACAACCTACATCTGTGGAAAAAGAGAACAAAAGTTTCAGCGCAAACAACAGGAATTCTGCAGATGCTGGAAATTCAAGCAACACACATCAAAGTTGCTGGTGAATGCAGCAGGCCAGGCAGCATCTGTAGGAAGAGGTGCAGTCGACGTTTCAGGCCGAGACCCTTCGTCAGGACTAACTGAAGGAAGAGTGAGTAAGGGATTTGAAAGTTGGAGGGGGAGGGGGAGATCCAAAATGATAGGAGAAGACAGGAGGGGGAGGGATAGAGCCAAGAGCTGGACAGGTGATAGGCAAAAGGGGATACGAGGGGGTCATGGGACAGGAGGTCCGGGAAGAAAGACAAGGAGGGGGGGGACCCAGAGGATGGGCAAGAGGTATATTCAGAGGGACAGAGGGAGAAAAAGGAGAGTGAGAGAAAGAATGTGTGCATAAAAATAAGTAACAGATGGGGTACGAGGGCCCTCCTGGCACTTATCCGTGTAAGTGGAACAAGTGCTACACATGCCCTTACACTTCCTCCCTTACCACCATTCAGGGCCCCAAACAGTCCTTCCAGGTGAGGCAACACTTCACCTGTGAGTCCAATGGGGTGATATACTGCGTCCGGTGCTCCCGATGTGGCCTTTTATATATTGGTGAGACCCGACGCAGACTGGGAGACCGCTTTGCTGAACATCTATGCTCTGTCCGCCAGAGAAAGCAGGATCTCCCAGTGGCCACACATTTTAATTCCACATCCCATTCCCATTCTAACATGTCTATCCATGGCCTCCTCTACTGTAAAGATGAAGCCACACTCAGGCTGGAGGAACAACACCTTATATTCTGTCTGGGTAGCCTCCAACCTGATGGCATGAACATCGACTTCTCTAACTTCCGCGAAGGCCCCACCTCCCCCTCGTACCCCATCTGTTACTTATTTTTATGCACACATTCTTTCTCTCACTCTCCTTTTTCTCCCTCTGTCCCTCTGAATATACCTCTTGCCCATCCTCTGGGTCCCCCCCCCCCGTCTTTCTTCCCGGACCTCCTGTCCCATGATCCTCTCGTATCCCCTTTTGCCTATCACCTGTCCAGCTCTTGGCTCCATCCCTCCCCCTCCTGTCTTCTCCTATCATTTTGGATCTCCCCCTCCCCCTCCAACTTTCAAATCCCTTACTCACTCTTCCTTCAGTTAGTCCTGACGAAGGGTCTCGGCCTGAAATGTCGACTGCACCTCTTCCTACAGATGCTGCCTGGCCTGCTGCGTTCACCAGCAACTTTGATGTGTGTTACAAAAGTTTCAGGCCAGAATTGAGAAAAGGGAAATTTTATAGAAGTGTTCTGAAGTTGCAGTAGAAGTGACAAGATGGATGGATAGGACAAGAGAAACATCTGTGATGGGGTGAGGTCGGACCCCATGGGTTAATGGTAGCAGTTAGAGAGTGATCATACTTCTTTTCCTGTTATGTATTGCTAATAGCAGGGCCTTAAGACATGCCCAGCGGGTCAGACTACATTGATGGAGTATTAAAGACTGAGCTAATATCACAGGTTGACAGGAGAAATGGCCAGTTCTCAAACAGACTGTGAAAGCAGGTTATCTGACATTGGAAAATTCAAAACTGAGTTCGAAAAGCTGCAGCGTGCCCAGCTTGAGGTGTTGTTTTGTGCTGGGCTTCATTATATCAGTGTGGAAAGCCACAGGCAGGTAACTCACAGGGAGATGGAGGAGTACATCACTTTATTCCTTGTGTTATCTACTTCCCACTCATCAGACTCTCAATTCCCTCTTCATGTGCTCTGTACAATGTTCCCAAGCCAGGCTGTGAAGCACTGAATTAATGATGTTGTTAACAGTATTGGAGGTGCAGATTGGTGCTGCTCAGAATCTTCCTAATTATCCATCAGGAGCAATGGACAGTCAGGAAAATAGTGAAAGTTAACAAGCAAAACCTTAGCAAGATATTGTCCCAATAATCGGATAATCACCAACCCTTGTTGACAGTAAGTGTCAGAGATATCCTATTTGTGGTAATATCTCGAGAAATAATAACTTGGATACTCTTCCCTGCCAGAACAGGAGTTGAAAAAGAATATACAAAATTATGAGGGGTATAGATAGGTAAATGCAAGCAGGCTTTTTCCGCTGAAGTTGGGTGGGACTGCAACTAGAAGTCATGGGTTAAGGATGAAAGGTGAGAAGTTAAAGGAGAACACAAGAGGAAACTTCTTCACTCAGAAGGCGGTGAGAGTGTGGAATGAGCTGCCAGCACAAGTGGTGAATGCGAGCTCGATCTCACCAGTTAAGCAGAGTTTGGATAGGTAAATGGAGGGTAGGGGTATGATCCCAGTGCAGGTCAATGGAAGCAGGCTGTTTAAATGGTTTCAGCATTGACTCGATGGGGCGAAGGGAGTTTTTCTGTGCTGTATTTGTCTATGACTTTGTGACTGTGATATTACTTAGAAGCAAATGTCTGCAGAATTCTTATGTCAATGGGAAAATGGATGAGAATTTCCTGCACTGTTGTATGCACTGTACATGAATGCTGCAGGTACTGGGCCTCTGCAATAGGAACAGAAAATACTGTCTGCCTGCTATCACAGACCTTCTTCTCTTGATTCCTTCCCCTCACTGGAATGCGAAGCATACTTGTTTTCTCAACTCTTCAGTTCTGGTAGAATGGAGAATGCAAGAAAAGGAACCTTGGTGACAATCACGTCTGACGATGGCAGGAAACCTGTGTGGGAGAATTTTTAAAGTGGAAAAGCCACTGTACTGGAGAAGTTCCACTCTCTCGACCTCAGAAGTCCAGGTCCTGTGATATGAACAAACGTCACAAACAGGGGTCTTCCTTGTTTGCAGTGGATGACCATGGCGTCTTCTGTGCCTTGTCGTGCCTTTAGCCCTCCAGAGAGCCTTTCTGACCGTTGGATCTCACTGTAGATATCAACTGCCCAGTCCGCCAGAGCTGATTTTGCTTGCTAGGACAGGCCTGTCGCTATCTCACCAGGGTTTGAGGCTATGAGCTACCCTCATCTGGTTTAACCCAACTGTCAATGGGGTGTACGGGAGCACGGCCGCTGTCACACACAAACAGTTACTTGGAGCCACAGCTGAAAACTGTGGAGACATATCAGAATCGAAATCAGGTTTAATATCACTGGCATATAGCGTGAAATTTCTTGTCTTTACAGTAGCCGTACAGTGCAATACATAATAACAGAAAAAAATGAATTACAAGTAAGTGTATATATATATATATATATATATATATAATAGTTAAATTAACTAAGCAGTGAAAAAATAGAAATAAAGAAGTCGTGAGGTAGTGTTCATGGGTTCGATGTCCACATTCGGAAATCGAATGGCAAAGGGGAAGAAGCTTTTACTAAATTGTTGAGTATGGATACCTGGGTAATAAATTTGCATTGACCTTTGAACTTTGAAAGTGGCAACTGTACTCCTATATTTTGTCAGACTCTGTACTACCTGGATCCAAACCTTGATTTTCTGCTTCATACTGCAGAGTGAAGTTTCATTGACCTGGAAACTTTGACTCCACAGATGCTGCCTGACCTGCTGACCATTTATAGCGGTTTCTTTTCTTACCTAGGGTGCTGGCAGTAAATGGAAAGCCATTTCTGATAGCTGCTTCTATTTGACTGGATGAAGCCAGTTTCTGAAACGGAGAGTCAGGCAGCACTATGGTAGAGAATGACCAAAAACCAAGTGGTGTTGTTTGGTCCATTCTGCCAACAATACCTATTTGAAAGAACAGAACTTTTAATCTTACCCCAGAATCCTAGTTTTCTTTTGCTTTAAAGTATATATCCAGTTCCCCAAAATATTCTTATATACTGAAAAAAAAACAACTTTTAATAGGATATAAGGCATTTGAGGAGTGTTTGGTAGCTCTGGGCTTGTATTCACTGAAGTTTAGAAAAATGAGGGAATCTCATTGAAATCTATCAAATATTGAAAAACCCAGATAGAGTGGATGTGGAGAGGATGTTTTCTATAGTGGGGGGTATCTAGGACACAGCTTAAGAGTACAAGGATGGTCCTTTAGAACAGAGACAAGGAGGAATTTCTTTACCCAGTGGGAGGTGAATCTGTGGAATTCATTGCCACAGACAGCAGTGGAGCCCAGTCACTGGGTATATTTAAAGAGAAGTTTAAACATAGACATAGACTAGTACAGCACATTACAGGCCCTTCGGCCCACAATGTTGTGCCGACCCTCAAACCCTGCCTCCTATATAACCCCCCACCTTAAATTCCTCCATATACCTGTCTAGCAGTCTCTTAAACTTCACGAGTGTATCTGCATCAGGCAGTGCATTCCATGCACCAACCACTCTCTGAGTAAAAAACCTTACTCTAATATCCCCCTTGAACTTCCCACCCCTTACCTTAAAGCCATGTCCTCTTGTATTGAGCAGTGGCGCCCTGGGGAAGAGGTGCTGGCTATCCACTCTATCTATTCCTCTTATTATCTTGTACACCTCTATCATGTCTCCTCTCATCCTCCTCCTCTCCAAAGAGTAAAGCCCTAGCTCCCTTAATCTCTGATCATAATGCATACTTTCTAAACCAGGCAGCATCCTGGTAAATCTCCTCTGTACCCTTTCCAATGCTTCCACATCCTTCCTATAGTGAGGCGACCAGAACTGGACACAGTACTCCAAGTGTGGCCTGACCAGAGTTTTATAGAGCTGCATCATTACATCGCGACTCTTAAACTCTATCCCTCGACTTATGAAAGCTAACACCCCATAAGCTTTCTTAACTACCCTATCCACCTGTGAGGCAACTTTCAGGGATCTGTGGACATGTACCCCGAGATCCCTCTGCTCCTCCACACTACCAAGTATCCTGCCGTTTACTTTGTACTCTGCCTTGGAGTTTGTCCTTCCAAAGTGTACCACCTCACACTTCTCCGGGTTGAACTCCATCTGCCACTTCTCAGCCCACTTCTGCATCCTGTCAATTTCTCTCTGCAATCTTCGACAATCCTCTACACTATCTACAGCACCACCACCGTTTGTGTCATCTGCAAACTTGCCAACCCACCCCTCTACCTCCACATCCAGGTCGTTAATAAATAGACTGTTGATTGGTATGGGCATCATTGTTATGGGGAGAAGACAAAAGAATGTCTAAGTGACTTTGACCGTAGAATGATTGTTGGTGCCAAATGGGGTGGTTTGAGTATTTCAGAACCTTGTGATCTCCTGAGATTTTCATGCTCAACAGTGTCTAGGGTTTTAAGAGAATGGTGCAAAAAAACCAAAAAAACACCCAGTGAGAAGCAGTTCTGTGGCAAAAATGTGTTGTTACTGAGAGAGGTCAGTGCAGGTGGGCCAGACTGGTTCAAGCTGACAGGAAACTGACAGTAACCCTAATAACCACACATTGAGTTGCTGCCGTGTGATTAGCTGATTAAATATCTACATTAACGAGCAGGTGTACTGGTGTACCTAATAAAGAGGTCACTGAGTGTACAATTTCAAGTGCAGCTAAATAGTTACACAGTTTCAGTCATAATTCAGTGATAATATGCCCATCGTCTTTATACTTACTAATAACGGTATTTTATCTTTTTTATGTTTAGTTGTTCATGTTTCATTGAATCAATGATCCTAATTAATACTAAAATGTCATGTCCACAGGATTTGGACTTGAAGGAGTTCAGGAGCAAACTCTTCAGTGCCCTCTCGCTAACTGATGTGGGTTTGATGCCAACGTCGCCTGAACCAGATGATGTGTTTTGGGAGGACACAGCACCAGCTCCCAAGGTATGGTTAGTAGCACACAGCCTACTCAGTGGCTCAACAATGATTAGATCTGACTACCCTGTACCTTGGAGAAGAGCGGTTCATTTCAGGCTCACTTAGAATCACTTCCCTTCAAGGTTAGACAGTGTGGAAGACTGCATGATGTATGCGTACATATGTAATCAACAATGTTCTCACCCATGGCTCATTTAACAAATTATAGGGGCGGCTATTGGTGATTAAATGAAGCAGATTGTCAGTGGCATTAATTTGAAAACAGGATATTTTTCCTTGTCCTTTATTACTGTATTTATTTCCAGGTAAGCATCATTTTGTCAGGAGGCTGCACTACATTCTGAATCAATTTTGACATTTACAGGCAACTCAATTGCTAAAGATAAGCCTCGTGGTAATTTAGAAGAGAGCGTTGTTAAAAAGATTTAGATAAAGTCCCTAAGGTGTGTGCACTGACTCAGGAAAGGTGGAAGCTGCGAGCTAGGCTGGCCACCCCTTACTAAACCTGAGAAAATAACAGTGAACCACTGAGGTTTCCAAGTGAAGTTGAATTCCGATTTTGACCCAGTTACAATGAATGAAAATATAATTCTCAGTTAGAGTAGTGAATGACTCAGAAATAAACATGAAACGTAGAACACTGCACACAGAACAGGCCCTTTGGCACACAATGTTGTGCTGATCTTTTAACCTACTCTAAGATCAGTTTAACCCTTCTCTCCATTTTTCTATCATCTATTTGCCAAAGAGTTTCTTAAATTCCCTGATGTATCTGCCTCTACCATCACCCCTGGCAGGGCGCTCCACATAGCTACCAGTCTCGGTGTAAAACGTTTTATCTCTGACTTCGCCCCCATGCTTTCCTCCAATTACCTTAAAATTATGCCCCTGTATAGTTTTAACCATTTTTGCTCTGGGGAAAATGTCTCTGGCCATCCACTCAAGCTATGCCTCTTATCATTCTCCTTTGTTCCATGGAGAAAGGGCCTAGCTTGCTGAACGTACCCTCACAAGGCACGCAGCTGCCCACTCTGCCTTGCAATAGAACATAGCTGCAATCCTCTCCTTTCTAAAGTTGCCATGTTTATTTATTTATTTGATTGATGTATTTAGCGATACAGTGGGGGGGGGGGGTAGTCCTTCGAGGCACACCACCCCAGCAAGCCCACAACTCTGATTAACCTAACCTAATCATGGGACAATTTTTGCCATGACCAATTAACCACTTTGGACTGTGGGCAGAAACTAGATCACCTGGGGAAAATCCATGTATTCCACGAGGAGGACGTATACAGATTCCTCTCAGAATGGCACCGGAGTTGAACTCTGTTGTAATAGCATCACACTAACAGTTACGCTACCTTGGCGTCCGTATTATATACTTATCGATATTAACCTAAGATTTACATTAACATTGATAATTAAACAGAAAAACAGGAAATACTCAACAGGTCAGTCAGCATTTGTGGAGAGACAAACAGGATGACTATTTACTGTAATTCTTAAAATTAGAAAGAAGGTGTGTTTTGAAGCAGCATTTCTCTCAAAGTGACATTTAAGAACCCTGATAAAATGATAATCAAAAAGAAAATATTTCAGTAGTTGGAGCCAGATCTCATGAAAAGAAAGAAATTGTGGTTGCTGGAGGCTAATTGCTCCAGCCAAGGACATCATTGCAGGTGTTCCTCAGGGTAGAGTCGGAGGCCCAGCTATCTTCACTGCTTCATCAACAACCTCAGTCAACCGTTTTTCTTATCGTGCCATAGTTAGGTCACACTTTCAACACTTTCCCTCATAAAAATAGTCAAGGACAAGTTTAACTAACATAAATTAAAACGTTGAAGTTTAACCAACACGAAAGCCAAGAATTCCTTGAATAGCAAAACAGGCTTATGGTGCAAAATGGTCTACTGTCCCTCAATTTCAAGATGTCAGGTTAATAAATTTCAAATTATGACTCAATGCAGTAATAACCTAATCATAAACACAAGAGACTCAGGCTGAGATCCTTTATCAGTTCAGAAGACTGATTATTCCTCTCTGTAGATGCTGCCTGATGTGTTGAGTTTATCCAGCATTCCGTGTGTGTTGCTTGAGACAGCCTAATTTTGACTTCAGATATTCCTATATACCGCTAAAAAGAAAAACCCTCCCCTCTTCTACTTTTCCCCTCTCTGACCTTTTACCTCTTCTCACCTGGGTCCCCTTCTCCTGTAGTCCACTCTCCTCTCCTATCAGATTCCTTCCTCTTTACCTTTACCTTTCTCACTCACTTGGCTTCACCTATCATCTTCTAGCTAGCCTTCTTTCCCTCAGCTCACCTTTTTTCATTCGGTGTCTCCCCCCTTCTTATTCAGCCCTGATGAAGGGTCTTGGATCAAAATGTCAGCTGTTTATTCATTTCCATAGATGCTGTCTGACCTGCTGAGTTCTCCAGCATTTTGTCTATGGTACCATTTTCATTTTCCAATTTTGCTTTTTGATATGCCTATATATGACCTTTATATTCCAGTACATTCTAAACTGATATACAATCCTATTTCTGCATATTGCATGTGGCAGAAATCAGATTGCTATATTTGTTTAAAATGAATGTACTGAAATATAATTCTCTTCTTGCATGGAATTGGACTTAACTTGTTGCAGTGTTGTAGAATAATGTTATCTTCTGAGTATTTTTTTAATTGCTATTTCTCATTCTCAAGGTTCCTGAAAGAACAGTGTCTAAATCCCACAGCAAAGAACATATAAACAGTCATGCTGGTCAGAACAGTGTTTTCAGGTGAGTGAACAAAGTCTAGTAAATTTACCTTGCAGCTGTAATAGTTCATTATAGTCTCACCTCCTGAGGTATGGTGAAAAGCTTCCTGCCATCTGTACAGATGCATAAATAAATCAAAGTAAGGCAAAGGAAAAGGAAAACAAATACCGAGTGCAGTTTTACAGTCACAGAAAAAGTGTGGTCCAGTTAGAAAGAATTGGAAAGACCTTGATAAGGTAGACTGCATCTTCTATTCTTCATCTTTATTGTATTTGAGGTCTGAGGTCTGTTCAAGAGGATAGGTGGGTAGAAGCTAGTTCTAAGCTTGGTGGTATTTGTTCTGAAGATTTTCTATCTTCTTCCCAATGGAATAGATTAGCTTTAGTTATTACGAGTACACTAAAATATCAAAACATACAGTGAAATGCATTGTTTGCGTCAACAACCAATACAGTCCGTTGAAGATTCAAGATTCTGGTTTATTTGTCACATGTACTTTGAAGTATACAGTGGAATGCATCGTTGGCGTCAACAATCCATGTGCTGGGGGCAGCCCACAAGTGTCACCATGCTTCCGGCGCCAACATGGTATGCTCACCCTCACCCAACCTGTATCTCTTTAGAATGTGGGAGGAGACCAGAGCACCTGGAGGAAGCCCACACGGTAACAGGGAGAACGTACAAACTCCTTGCAGACAGTGGTAGAACTGAACGGGGTTGCTGGTACTGTAACAATGTTTCACTAACCGATACACTATCACTCTGAGAGGGGTGAAGACAAGAGAATGGCTGGGATGGGAGGGGTCCTTGATTCTGTTGTTGTTTCCTATAATCAGCAATCTGAGTTAATCCACAAAGGGACAGTGCAGTCCATCACACATGAGTTGAATGTGTCTAACTGGGGCGATTGGTTACCCAAAGCATTGGCAGTGTGAATTAAAGCATTGTGTTTGAGTAGCAAATTCAGACAAATCTGGAACCGTCAACGCAAATGGAGTTGAAAAATCGCACTGATAATTTACAGTTCGTGTTTACATAAATTTCATGTCTATGATCGCAAAATGAAATAACCATTAAAATAAAGTAGGAACTGTAGTGTGGTAGTAGGAATTGTTTCTTTATTTTCCATTCAATGTACACTTTGAAGTATCTGATCTGGGGTGGCAGCTTTATTAATGTATCTGAAAATGAACCCTTCGCCAATTAGAATCACTTTCAACTGATCTGTACCTGAGTTTGTTAAAATGTACTTACATTGCAGATATTATGGTATTTTGGTGTTGTTTTCTGTAGTGTCAATCCAAAGTTCAAAGTAAATTTATTATCAAAGTATATGTCATCATGTGCTACCCTGAGACTCATTTTCTTGTGGCCAATCACAGTAGAACAAAGAAATTTAGTGGAGCCAATAAAAATCTACACACAAATACTGACGAACAACCAATGTGTAAATAAACAACCAAATAAACACATAAATAAAAACTGGAAGCATAATTTTTTCTGACAAGTTGCATCTCCATCTGGTGTGGGAGCAGCTGAGTATTGGACTGGAAGTCCCTACAAAGGACTGAGAGGCTCATAGGGGTCTCCCTACCATCCACTGGGGCAAGTATCAGGAGCACTGCGTAGGCAGGGCCCTTACTATTATTAAGGATCCCACCCATCCATCCAGCATCCTCTCTGACTTTCTACCATCAGGTAGGAGACTACAATGCATAAAAACAAGAACAGTCAGGATGAGAAAGAGTTTCTTTCCCCAGGTCATTAGGCTCCTGAATTCCCTGCCACGCCATATTTGAAGAGTCACTGGTTAATCTGTTTCATATCTCACAATATTTAATATTAATTCACTTCAGTTTGTTATTTATACCTGATTCATCTGTAGATTTTATCCTTACCTTCATAAGTTATCCCGTGTAATGTGTGTTGTGTGTACTACTATACCTTACACCCTGGTTTGAAGAAAGATTGTCTCTTTTATATATCTATTATATGGTTATATACTGTATGTTATATACACGTAGATAGTTAATAGACAATAAACTTGACTTGTAGCATCCTTAAAAGTGAGTCCATAGGTTGTGGAATCAGTTCAGTATTGAGGAATGTAAAGTTATTCATGTTGGTTCAAGAGCTTGATGGTTGAAGGGTAATAACTGTTCCTGATTGTGGTGGTGTGGGACATAAGGCTCATTGACCTCCTTCCTGATGGCAGTAGCAAGAAGACAGCATGGTCTGGGTTGCCCGGGTCCTCGATGATAGATGCCACTTTCTTGTGATAGCGCTCATCCTGGTTTTGTTAAAAGTCAAGTCAAGTCAAATTTATTGTCTTGTAACTATATACATGTATGCCATCAACTGAGACACCGTTTCTCCTGACCAGGGTGTAAAGCACATAACACATATGTAACACACAATACCTTAGGAAAAGAAGAATTAAATCTACAAATTAATATGCATAAATAAACAAAGTAAAGTACATAAATAAAATATTGTATGGTACAGAACAAATTAACCAGTGACACTTGAATGCGATGCAGCGGTGAAGTCAGAAACCTAATGGCATCCCAACTGTTCTTGTTTTTATGCATCAGAGTCTCCTGCCTGTTGGTAGAAAGTCGAACAGGATGCTGGATGGGTGGGATCTTTGATAATACCAAGGGCCTGAGTACACATCACTCTAGATTAATGTCGCTGGTGCATGTTAGAGGGACCCCTATGTTCCTATCGGCTGTTCTCACAGCCTTTTGTAGGAATTAATAAATAGATAAAAATGTACTATGAGAGAATTGAACTGCCACAACAGTTTCTTCCAAACATTTATGTAAATAAATATTTGCTCTTAATGTCCGAGGGCTTAGTTAATCTGAGGGGTAGATGCCACACTGTCAGAAAACCAGGAGAATGCAGGCACCATCTGTTCCTGTGCTGGTCTTCAGGACCACTCTGTAGTCACCACAGGTGGCCTTCAAGGTTCAAATTTCAATTTATTGTCAGAGTACATACATATCACCACATACGTACAACCCTGAGGTTCTTTTTTCTGCGGGCGTACTTAGCAAATCTATAGAACAGTAAGTGTAAACAGGATCAATGGACATCATTCCACTCCTCTCAGGAAGATGCTCATGATTGTGCCATTTCTGATGTGCCTGTTATAACTTCCTGAACCCAGATAGGATTGTAGATTTGTGACTGACATTCTGCACTGCCGCGTTTTAGCATTCCTGTAGGAAAAGTGCAGAAATTCCCAAGGTCTTGTTATAACCTTCCAGTAAATTCTGATTACCATTGGAAGATATTCTGAGCTCATGCAAGTCAGTCTTGATGAGTAAATCTCCCTACTGAGAAAGTTCAGCAATTTACCAGGATGCTGCCTGGATTAGAGCACGTTTTATGAGAATAGGTTGAGTGAGTTAAGGTTTTCCTGTTTGGAGTATCTTGATTGAATTGTGCAAGACACTGTCATAAGAAACATGGATAGAGTGAACAGCCAGAATGATTTTACTGCGACTAAATATTTGTTTAACCTTTTACCGGCTGCTTGTAATCACATTGGTTTACCCCATTCACAAAACCGAAGGTGTAGTGGTGGACACAATAGCCACACCCACATACACTGTACAGTACTGTACAAAAGTCAGGCACACGTAAAACAAATTCTGTAAAACAAAAATGGTTTTAAAGATAATGAAATGAAACGTTTCTAATATCAAAAAATACCATAAAGAGCAAAAAGCAGTAAAAAACCAAATCAAATCAAATTTGGTGTGACCAGCCCTTCAAACTGCACTAATTCCCTTAGATACACTGACTGGTAAGTTACTCCAAGGATCTTGGAGAACTTGGCACAGTTCTTCTGCAGATTCTGGCTGTCTCGCTTGCTTCTGTCTCTCTAGGTAATCCCAGACAGCCTCGACGATGTTGAGGTCAGGGTTCTGGGGAAGTCATACCATCTAAAAACATGTTAAAAAAATCCCGGGTGCCTAAGGCTTTTGCACAGTACTGTGACCCTGATGACAAAGGACACATTTCTCTACCATTAAGGTCTGTGCTTGAATTTCAATTAGTGAAAAATGGTCCACCTGTGAGGTAATTAGTTTGTACTCCTTGCTGAAAGAAATATTTGCCTATTGCTGACGAGAAATTGCTGTAACATGGTTCACAGATTGTAGATTATTTATGTTTCTATTTGGCAGCTTTGAAATGCAGTCCCGATGGGAGAGGGTGGAGTGCCCACCAGCCAAGCATGTAACAGGCAATTCCCCCAGAAACAGTTCACAGACTGGAGTTCAATCTAGTTCCAGGGCAACACCGGGTGAGTCCATAATGTTGGTATCTTTGAGAAAGAGCTTTAAGTGTGTATTGCTGCTTGTGTTTGGAAACTGGTGTAACACCCACCAGTTATTTGTTATATTCTCCACAAGTTTTCTTGGTACCATATTAAAAGCCCGATTTATTTGAAAAGGGAAGTTGCAGGGTGTGCCACCAAGTTCCCAGACTGTTGGTTAGGACGTTCTCCAATTAATTCCCTGAGTTTATCTCCACATCGAAATGCAAGGAACTTAGGACACGACACAGGAAGCTTGACATGATGATGTTTAGTTCCATGCTGCGTATACCCATATCCCTTCATTTCCCATCTCTCCACCAGCCTATCTAATCTCATCTTCAACTGTTGACATAGCAGCCCCTCAACCATTAACAGTCGGCTTCACAAACCTCAGAATGTAAGGATTTACATGCCAAGTGTCCCAACACACCCACATTTAATTCTGCACAAAAGACTCAAGCTTCAAAATTGTTTGATGTAATTTCCAGTGCACAAATGTAAAGGAGAAAAAAATAATTCTTGCTCTGGATCTGATTCAGCACCAAAAAAGCCAGTAAAAAAAGAAAACAAAAAATATAAATACATAAGATAACTTTTATACATATTGATTTTATGTCCACAAATTGACCCTAGGTAGGGGAGTGTCTGTACATAAGGTGACTGACCAGAAATGATAAAGTGGTGGTGGTTGGGGGTACAGAGGGTTGGGTTAGTGAGCGTAGGTGTTGATCAGCCTTACCGCTTGGGGAATGTAACTGTTTGAGAGTCTAGTGGTCCTGGCATTGAGGCTACATAGCCTCCTCCCTGATGGAAGTGGGATAAGTAATCCATCAGCAAGATGGGTGGGATCCTTCACGATGTAACTGGCCCTTTTCCGGTGCCTTCCTGTATCTATGTCCATGATGGTGGGTGGGCTGATGCTGGTGATGCATTGGGCGGTTTTGACTACCTGTTATAGAGCCTTCCAGTCCGCCACAGAGCTGATTGCCACTTGTTATACTGCATACCTCTAGATCTCTTGACTATTGGAAACATGGTCTAATTTTCTACACTAATATTAAAGAACTCATTGTCATCAGTATTGTTTAAATGATTTTTAAAACAATTATTTCAAGCTATCTTGTATTTTCTTATGCAAGTGTATTATTGTAAACATGTATTCAATCTTGTTTAAAGACTTAATGTCTTTCATAGGCAAGGAACCTATGTCTGCATATAGTACATCAACTGAGATCTTATTAAAAACCTGTGTAACTCAACATTTGCCTTTCTAGAGTAACAGAGTCAGATAGTCGTGCAGTATAAAGCAAACTCTTCCATTTGTCATGTCCACGCTGATTGTCAAAGATTGAAGATTTTAAAATTTGATTTATTTGGCATGTGAAACATGGAAACATTGAAACATACAGTGAAATGCATCATTTGTGTCAATGACTAACACGGTCTGAATTGTGTTTGAGCAGCTACAAGTGTCGTCACAATTCTGGCGCTTACATAGCATGCTGACAATTCAATATGGAGGAGAATAAAGACTTGATGTTTCAGGCAAAGACCTTCACCGGGATTCAGAATTAATTAATTATAAATTAGACCATAGACATAGCTGTCTGCTCTGTCATTTCATCATGGCTGATTAATTACTCTTCTCAACCATATTCTCCTGCCTTGTCCCCATAACTTTTGATGCCTTGATTAATCAAGAACCTATCAACCAATGTTTTAAATATACCCAATGGCTGGCCTCAACAGGCGTCTAGGGGAATGAATTCCACAGATTTGCCACTTTCTAACTAAATAAATTCCTCCACATCTCTGTTCTAAAGGGATGCCCTTGTACTCTGAGGCTGTGCCTTCAAGTCCTAGACTCCCGCCCCCCCCCCACTATAGAAAACATCCTCACTGTGTCCATTGTACATAGGTCTTTTTATATTCCATAGGGTTCAATGAGATCCCCCTTCATTTTTCTGAACTCTAGCAAAAACAGGCCCAAAGCCATCAAACACTGTTCATATGTTAACCCTTTCATTCCCAGGATAATTCTTGTGAATCTTCTCTGGATCCTCTCCAATGGCATCACATCTTTTCTTAGATGATGGGCCCAAAGCTGCTCACAATACTCCAAGTGCAGTCTGACCAATGCCTTATAAAGCCTCAGCATTATAAAATGAATAAACTCACATCAAAAAGTCCAGTGCACTTGGAGACAGTTCTCCCTTGTAGAGCTGCAGAGGCAAATGAAAAGTTAACCTTAAGTGTTCTTAAGTGATTTTAAAAGGAACCCATAAGATGAAACTCCCTTGTTGGCCTTGTTTCCATGGTTACACACTTCATATTAAGCATTTTCTTGGCACAAAGGCTTTAACGTGTTGCCATTGTAGTTGGTTTCATGAGCAATCTGCACAGCAGCAGGGCTGTCATTTTTCATGAGGTGATGGTGGCTCCATGTAAATTAATTGCATTACAGTTCCACTCATATTAAGGTAAGGTCCTGCGGCTAAGCAAGCAATGGAACTGACATCGTTAAGGTTTGGCGTTCCACAAGTGTTTTTTTGTACATGTTGTTTTTGAGCTGCCCTATTTTTGAAGGCAGATCAGAGTGAAGTGTTAGTCATACTGGACTGACTGTGTCGGCACACCTTCCCTTCTGCTCTTGACTACTTGGCTTTGCCCAGCCTTGGCTGCTTCTCTGCTGTTTACTTGGCGAAATCTGACACAACTCTCCACGTTAACTGTGTTTCCCTTTGGCTTCCAGCACCTGTTCTAAGTTCGTCCAACTCAAGTTACAAGCAGCAGAGTAGGAGATACGAAGAGAAAAGGAGTTTCCCTATTTCTAGACATCGTACGGTGAGTCGCCTTATTGGGGGGCAGTTAAACAACAGCATCGCGTATTGTTTTGCATTTTATCAATTCTTAAGTCTTGTTCAAAGAACACCATTTAAACTTGGCCTTTTGTAAAAGTTAGTATCATGAACCTTTTCCTAGCTGACTGCTCTGGATCGTCATGCATGATTGCTAGCTTCCAACATGAACGTGGGTATGGAGATAATGGAAACCATTCAGCTCCTTATTGAGTTAAACCATGGATAGAATAGAGTAGAACATTATTGCTCAAGAGGAGATTGTGGTGCTACTCCAGACCATGCCAAGCAGATATTTACAATGTATATGGTACTGCTTGATTTAAAAAAATGTTCCCATATTTACATGCTTTCAATCAATGCTGATTTCAATCGTCCAGAACACTCGAAGGCCATTGGCAAGCCGGGGTGTAGCATTATTCAACTGCTCAACAACCCTCAGAAAGAAGCTGTTTTTCAGTCTTACTGTCTTGGCTAGGGTGTTTCTGTATCTCCTACCAGATGGCAGGAGATTGAATAGACAGTGTCTGGGATTGGATGGGTTTTTAATGACTTTACAAGCATGGCATAGGCATTGAGAGTTGCAGATTGTCTCCAGGTCCAGTAGATGAGTCCCACTGATGTGTTTAGCCATCCTAATCACCCTTGGATAATCACAAAGACCAAATTGTCTGGTGTTATAACTTTATTGTGTAAGGGAATTTGCTGTGCTCTAATTAGTCATTGTGTGTCTTACAATACAATTTTTAAAACACCCTGTTGAATGTAAAATATTATGGGATACACTCCGTGTATGATTGTGGTCTTCTGCTGCGTCAGCCCATCCACTTCAAGGTTCAATGTATTGTGCGTTCAGAGCCGTTCTTCTGCAAATTACTGTGGTAAAACATGGTTATCTGAGTTACAGTTGCCTTCCTGTCATATTGAACCAGTCTGCTCTGACCTATCTCATTAACAAAGCATTTTTGCCCACAGAACTGCTACTTACTGGATGTCTTTGTTTCTCATATCATTCTCTGTAAACTCAAGAGACTGTTGTGTGTGAAAGTCTCAGGAGATCAGCAGTTTCTGAGATACTCAAATCATCCCTTCTGGTACCAACAATCACTTAGGTCACATTTCTTCCCCATTCTGATGTTTGGTCTGAACGACAGCTGAACCTCTTGACCATGTCTGCATGCTTTTATGCATTGAGTTACTGCCACATGATTGACTGATTAGATATTTGCATTAGCAAGCTGATGTACCTAATAAAGTGGCCACTGAATGTATCTTGAAAGTTACAAAAAAAAGTGCAATAAAAATCCAAATCATTTCTTTTAAGGTTGACATATTGTTGAAGTAACTGTCCTCTTTAAGCCAATTGCCTTGCTTTCCCTGATAGTGGTTTATACACATTGTATACTTTTGTTGAGTGAACAGATAAATCTTCGTTCTTTCACAGTAGCTGGCTCAGATCAATAGACTGTGGCACATTGCTCACCAATCTCAGAAATGAAGAGAACTTGATAGTCTGACTGACTAGAGTATAAGAAACAATTGCATGATATGTTAGAAACACTGTGCAAGTATACGGGGAAAGCTGCTAAATTCGCAATCTCGAGGCCAAAAGTTTGGTGAAAGGATATTGGTACTGGGGATGGTGAAAGGAAGGAAATACATGTTGTCAGAAGGACAGGGAAGTGGGGGAGATTACCTGTCAAAATGTTTAATGCTGCAGGAAAATAAGGTGATTGTAAATGGTCACCAAAGAAGGGGAGGGGTTGAAATGGGAATATCAGGACAACTAAGGGAGGGATGTCGCAGCAGTCTGGCAAACAGGAGGTTTCCACAACACACGAAGATATAAGGTGTAGGATGTATTACCAGATCTATACAGCACATCTCCAAATATGTTCTGTCAATAAACAACAATAATGGATTATTATTTGGGTAGGAGCCAATTTGTGGGGATCTGAGTTTTCAACTAGAATACCATTGAGAATAAGCTGGTCAGCAAGAAACCACAGAGATTTTATGAGCCTATCTAAATTGACTTAACATGATGTATCTGTGGATTGATAGGAGGAGATTGCATCAGGCAGAGGAAAGTCTGGTCCCACCCCCTTTTTCAAGGCAACAGATTACTCCTCATCAAGTGACGAAATTGGCAGTACTGATGAAGATGATGAATTGAATCACAACAGAGTAGAACGCTTACGAGGCAGATCCAGGTATGTAACTCTAACATGACATAACTTGGGTCATAGGCTCAAAGGATGTGATTATAAACCCAGCTCCCAGCTGCAAGCTTTGGGCGGCTGTTGTCATTCAGAAATGAATGACTTGGCTCAACATGATATCCTCAAGTGAGGCACCAGCTAGAGGCTCAAACTTACCCATTCTTGGTTTGTTCCACTGAATGTGAGTCCTCAATGCTTTCCCAGTTTTGTAAACGTCACTTGGAAGCTCAACAACACTGGAAGTTCCCATATGATCACAGGCAAAACAGTCCGCCAAACTAATTAAATACTTTAATGATGCATTTTGGTGTCAGTCACAGGATTTGCTTGATCTTGGTGACCATTGGTAATATTCATTTCTAGTTTAGTATTTTACTGGTGACCTTGGTGGCTTTTGTAGAGATTTCTTTCTTATTAACTAACTTGATTACACCAACAGCAGGCATCAGTCTCTTGTTACTGACCAAGAGGTGGATATTCAGAAAAGCTCTCAATGCACATAGGCTTAGTTGGCATCATGTGAACAATGGCCACGTCTTCAGATTTGAGGCAATCTTCCCATTTCTTGCAAGATCAATGTTCAATCTTCTCCTTCAGCTTAGTAAACTTGCAGGAAACATGAACAGTTTGACATTCAGGTTGTGCCAAATGGGCTGGAGAGGAAGCTTGTGAAGGAAATTCTGATTCGGATTCAAATTTATTTATCACATGTACATTGAAACATGCAGTGAAATGCATCATTTGCGTTAACAGCCAACACACCCAAGGATGTGGTGGGGACAGCCTACAGAATGGGATAAGAACCAAAATGACTGAATCTACAAACTGTATAAACTCCATGTGTGGCAAAAAGTGAAGCATAATGGGTGATGAAGGGTTTGCTAAAATATATGAGACCTGAATCAAGTGTTCAAATGGGACTGCTTCACAATCCCAGCTTTTCTTTACCTATTCACACACAGATGAAGGGCATTTGGCCCATTAACATCTGTACATCTTGCCCACTGCAAGATGTGAGAAAATGACATGACCCAGATGGGGGGATATCATTGATGATACATGTTGTCTTCTTCATGGCAGCTTCTCATGTAGCTTTTCTCAAAGCAGAATGTCATGAAATGTGAGGGAAAAGGAACAGCAGGTCATCAAAAGTACATACTCCCCTGGCATAAGAAACTAAAGCCCTAAAGAGCTCACATCTATCACTGAGGTGGAAGTATCAAAGGACAAGAGTTTCCTGGGCTTAATTCAAAACATGAATTCTTTCTTTTCTCATGTCAGAACCACAGAGCAAACCTAAGAGAATTGCTGTGGTCACATGCCCACGAAAAGAGCTGTGAATGATAATGTGTCTGTCATAAGATGACTGGAAAACAACCTGTCATTTTACAGACAAAAATAGTAAACTGACGTCTAACGGTATAGTTCTTTGCTCGAGCTGATGATAATATAACATTGTGCAGTAAAATAGAATGTACAATTCATGCAAAGGTTGTTTCTCAACCACAAACACTGCCACAATTCTATCTCCTCCACTTCAGCCCAGTGATTCCGTTCCCAGGCCCAAGTTAACCCCATCAACAGTGAGGCAGCAGAGATATAACAAGGTTTGGCAGCAGACCACATTATCCATCTGGTATGGAGGTGCTGCTGCACAGAATCAGAAAAACTGCAGGAAGTCGTAAACTCATCCAGCTCCATCATGGGCAATTGCTTTCCTGGCAAGAAAGACACCTTCAGTAGACGATATCTCAAAAAGGGTGACATCCATTATTAAGGACCCTCATCACTCAGGACACGCCCCCTTCTCATTGCTGCATTAAGGGAGGAGGTCACTCATCATCATTATGTGCTGTGTCAAATGACATGGGCGATCATGGTCTTGACCATGATTGTTCTTGGTATTTTTTCTACAGAAGTGGTTTGCCATTGCATTCTTCTGGGCAGTGTCTTTACAAGACGGGTGACCCCAGCCATTATCAATACTCTTCAGAGATTGTCAGCCTGGCATCAATGGTTGCGTAACCACCACTTGTGATATGCACCAGCTGCTCACACGACCATCCACCACCTGCTCCCATGACTTTACATGACCCTGATCGGGGGGCGAAGCTGGTGTTACACCTTGCCCAAGGATGACCTGCAGGCTAACGGAGGGAAAGAGCACTTTACGCCTCCTTTGGCAGAGAGGTATCTCCTCCCCTCCACCCACAAGGAGGAGGTATAGGATCCTGAAATAACACATTCAATCTTTCAGAAATAGCTTTTTCCCCTCCACCATCAGGTTTCTGAACAGTTCATGAAACCACAAACACTACCTCACTATATTGTTCTCTTTTTGCATTACTTGCTTATTTTTTTATATTTCTTTTTGTAACCTATGGTATTTTTTTATTTATTGCCCTATAATGCTGCCAGAAAATGACAAGTTTCTCATATGTGACAGTGATAAGATACCTGATTCTGATCCCTGTTACACTTCTATTCTTTGATGCTATCCAGAATATTGGCAGCATGCAAGTTCTTCCACTGAATAGAAGGGGAAAGTGGTTAGTTTCTCAAGACTTACAGGAGACTGATGAAGAATTTCTAGTCGTATAATTTTCAGTTTGCTGCATATAAGGCTATTTCATCTGTGCTAGTTTACTTCAGGGTGTCTGCATTGTCCTGTTTCCAAGTTTAAGTGCTGGGTATTTTTCCACCAAGTTTCAGTTGCCACAGTTCATTCCCAGCAGAACATACGTGGAACAAAGAACCGTACAGCCCTTTGATCCACAATGTTGTGCTGACCTTCAAATTACGTATTTCATAATCAATCTAACCTTTCCCTCCCATAAAGCCCTCCATTTTTCTTTCATCCATGTGCCTATCTGAGTATCTTAAATGTCCCTAATGTATCTGTCTCTGCCACGACCCTTGACAAGGCATTCCACACACCTACCGTTCTCTGTGTTTAAAAAAAAACTAGTTCTGGTATCCTCCTATACTTTCTTCCAAACACCTTAAAGTTATGCTTCCTTGCATTAGCCCTGGGAAAAAGAAGCTGGTTGTCCACTCTATTATGCCTGTTGTTATCTTGTACACCTCTATCAAGTCACCTTTCATCCTCCTTCTCTCCTCGGAGAAAAGCCTTAGCTCACTCCACCTATCCTCATAAGACATGCTCTCTAATCCTGACAGCACCCGCATAAATCTCCTATGCACCCTCTCTAAAGCTTCACATGCACATCCTTCCAATAATCAGGCAACCAGAACTCAACACAATACTTCAAGTGTGGCCTAACCAAGGTTTTTTAGAGCTGCAGCATTGCCTCACGGCTCATGAACTCAATCCCACAACTAATGAAGGCCAACCATAAATCTTCTTAACCATCCTATCAACTTGTACTGCAATTTGAGGAATAGAAGGACATGAACCGCAGGGTTCAATTCCTCCTCCAAACTGTTAAGAATCCTGTAAGTCTGTATTTTGCCTTCAAGTTTAACCAGATTGAACTCCATCTGCCAATTCTCAGCCTAGCTCTGCATCCTGTCAAAGTCCCTTTGTAACCTATGACAACGATCTACACTGTCTGCACCACCAAACTTCGTATCATCTGCAAACTTACTAACCCAACCTTCCACTTCTTCATCCAAGTCATTTATAAAAATTACAAACAGCAGGAGTCTCAGAAAAGGTCCCTCCAGGACCACTGGTCACCAGCCTCCAGGCAGAATACACTCCATCGCCACCATGCTCTTCCTCCTATGGACAAGACAAATCTGAATCCATTAATGCAGGTCTCCCTGTTCCATGGGGTGACCTTTGAAATTTGCCCTCATACAGAGATTATCGTTAAGTTCAATCGACTGTTGTCACTGCTGTTCATCCATGTCTCACTGGTGGCAGTGTCAGAATTCTGTTACTTACAAGCCACAGGCCAGGACAGCGGTGGAATACTTTGACCTGAGTGCAGCTGGAGTAACTCGCAAGAAGTTCGACACTATTCAAAGTAGAGCAGAGCACTCAGCCAGCACCCCATCCACTATGCTAACGTTTCTCTCCCTCTGCTAATGCCTACAGTAGGTACCGTGTACACTGCTCTTTCTCCACACACCCCCCAGACTATCCCGAAAACACCTCACAACCCTCTAGCCTCCATCATAGTAAAGGACAAGGGCGCAAGTGAACCCCACCACTCGCAGGTTCCCTTCCAAACTATATACTTGGAAATAGCTCTCATTATCTCTCATAGTCACTATGTCCGGAACCCAGAACTCCCACGCTAATGATGCTGAATTACTGCAACTCACCACCTGCTTCTTAAGGGCATTTACGAATGAGCAATAAATACTGGCCAGGTGAGTGATCCTGAAAAAAATGTATTTAAAATTCTTGTCCTTTTAATCACAGGCAACCTGCCATTTTAAACATCAGTGACATGCAGTGCACCAACACAAGGGTTTCAGATGGCATCGAGCTGCAGCCACATGCCACCTTGAGTGAAGAACAGGTATTAATTTACTTGCTACTTTTAAGAGGATAGATTTACGAATCTAATTAGATATAAGCTGCAAGTGCAATTTGATAAGTGCCACACAGTAGTAAAATATCTGAGAAGCTTCTCTCTGGCAGAGTTCAAAAAGAGTGCCATTGTTACTCCTTTCTTTTCCACACTATTTACTGCAGGTTAGCTGTCTCTAGCGTAAACGCAACCACCGCTGAAGTTAGGTGAGACTAGAATTGGAGGTCATGGGTTAAGGGTGAAAGGTGAAATGTTTAAGGGGATCCTCAGAGGGAATCTCTTCATTCAGAGGGTGGTGCAAGTGTGGAATGAGCTGCCAGCAGAATTGCTGGATGCAGTTTCAATTTCAACATTTAGAGAGGTTTGGTAAGTGCATGGGGTACGGAGGGTTATGGTCCCGCTGCAAGACAATGGAATTAGACAGATGGATAGTTTGGCCACAGACTAGATGGGCCGAAGGGCTTATTTCTGTGCTGTAGTGCTCGAAGAACTCAGTAATCTTCTGCTTTCAGTGTTGTGGTTCTTATCAGGGTCAAGGATGACAGCCCTGAAGCAGATCCCGGAAGTCTGAAATAAAAGGAGAAACCATGAGAAGCACTCAGCATTTGTGGAGAGATTTGATTCAGGTCGATGAGCTTTTTTGATGGTCGACAGCTGTTGTAATGGAAGATCACTGAGATTATTTTTTCCTCCACAGATGCTGTCTGACCTGCTTAGTTTTTGATCCCTTTCTGTTTTATAAGATCATAAAACAAAGAAACAGAATTAGGCTATTTGGTCCATTGAGTTTCCTCTGTAATAAATCATGGCTGATTTATTATCCCTCTTAACCCCATTCTCCTCTCTGGAACTATAGGCACCGTAGGCACAGGCTGATGATAGGGTGCAATTGCAGGCAACAGGATGAGTTGCAACGTAAAAGGTGGACAAAATTGTAAAGGTGAATACAAGACTAAAGGTGTCATATTTGAATGCGCGCAATAAACAGAATAAACTTGTAGCACAGTTACGGATTGGCAAGTATGATGTTGTAGGCATCACTGAATCATGGCTGAAAGAAGATTATAGCTGGGAGCTTCATGTTCAAGAATACACTTTGTATCGAAAGGACGGGCTGGAAAGCAGAGGGGGTGATGTGACTCTGTTGGTAAAAAAAAAGAACTTTAAATCATTAGAAAGAGGTGACATAGGGTTAATGGTTGTAGATAAAGCTAAGAATTGCAAGGGTAAAAATACTCTGACAGGAGTTACATACAGACCCCCAAACAGTATAAGGATGTGGGCTACAATTTAAAAAAGGAGATAGAAAATGCATGCCAAAAGGGCAATGTTACAATGTTCATGGGGGATTTCAATATGCAGGTAGACTGGGAAAATCAGGTTGATACAGGATTCCAAGAGGGAGAATTTCTAGAATGCCTACAGGATGGCTTTTTTAGAGCAGCTTGGGGATGAACCCACTGGGAGATCAGCTATTCTGGATCGGGTGTTCTGCAATGAACTGGAATTGATTAGAGAGCTCAAGGTAAAAAAGAACCCTTAGGAGAAAGTGATTACAATATGATCAAATTCTTTATACTTTATATGCTTAATTCACCCAGACATTTGAGAAGGAGAGGCTAAAATAAGACATATCAGTATTACAGTGGAATAAAGGAAATTTCAGAGACATGAGAGAGGAGTTGGCTAGAATTGATTAGAAAAGAACACTGGCAGGGATGATGGCAGAGCAGCATTGGCTGGAATTTCAGGAAGCAATTCAGAAGCCACAGGATATATGCATCCCAAAGAGGAAGAAGTATTCTAAAGGCAAGATGACATAACCACGGCTAACAAGGGAAATCAAAGCCAACATAAAAGCCAAAGAGAGGGCATATAATAGAGCAAAAATTAGTGGGAAATTAGATACTAACAGAAGGCAACTAAAAAAGTCATTAAGAAGGTCAAGATGGACTATGAAAGTAAGCTAGCCAATAATATTAAAGAGGATACCAAAAGTTTCTTCAGAGGCGAGAGTGGATATTAGACTGTGGGAAGACAATGCTGGAGAGGTAGTAATGGGGTACAAGGAAATGGCAGTTCCAGGTGTTAGGGGTCATGAACTGTGTGAAGTTGCCATTACTAGGGCGAAGGTTCTTGAGAAACTGAAAGGTCTGAAAGTAGATAAATCACCTGGACCAGAATGTGTATACCCCAGAGTTCTGTAAGCAGTGGCTGAAGAGATCGTGGAGGCATTAGTAATGATCTTTCAAGAATCACTAGATTCTGGAATGGTTCGTGAAGACTGGAAAATTACAAATGTCACTTCACTCTTCCAGAAGAGAGAGAGGCAGAAGAAAGAAAACTATAAGCCAGTTAGTCCGGCCTCAGTGGTTGGGAAGATGTTGGAGTAAGTTATTAAGGCTGAGATCTCAGAGTATTTGGAGACACATGATAAAATATGCCATTGTCAACATGGTCTCCTCAAGGGAAAATCTTTCCTGATAATTCTTTTGAAATCCTTTGAAAAAATAACAAGCAGGATAGACAAAGGGGATTCAGTTGATGTTGTGTACTTGGATTTTCTGAAGGCCTTTGACAAGGTACCACACATGAGGCTTCTTTACAAACTACAAGCTCCTGGTATTACAGGGAAGATTCTAGCATGGATAATGCAGTGGCTGATCGGCAGGAGGCAAAGAGTGGGAATAAAGGGGGCCTTTTCTGGTTGGCTGCCAGTGACTAGTGGTTTTCCACAGGGTTCTGTGTTGGGATCAATTCTTTTTATGTTATATGTCAATGATTTGGATGATGGAGTTGATGGCTTTGTTGCAATGTTTGCAGACGATAAGAAGATAGGTGGAGGGCAGGTAGTTTTGAGGAAGTAGAGAGGCTACAGAAGGGCGTAGACAGATCAGTGATTGAGCAAAGAAGTGGGAGATAGAATACCAGGTCTGGAAGTATATGGTCATGCACTTCAAAATCTGAGTTGCAAAGGGATTTGGGAGTACTTGTGCAGGATTCCCTGAAGGCTAATTTGCAGGTTGAGTCTGTCGTGAGGAAAGCAAATGCACTGTTAGCATTCATTTCAAGAGGACTAGAATATAAAAGCAAGGATATAATGGTGAGACTTTATAAGGCACTGGCAAAGCCTCAAAGTATTGTGAGCAGCTTTGGACCCCTTATCTGAGAAAAGATGTGCTGAAACTAGAGAGGGTTCAAAGAAAGTTAATGAAAATGATTCCAGGATTAAATGGCTTGTCATATGAAGACAGTTTGATGGCTCCCATATTCACTAGGATTCAGAAGAATGAGGGGTGACCTCATTGAAACCCACCATGTGGTGAAAGGCCTTGATAGAGTGGATGTGGAAAGGGTATAGACAGCCTCAGAATAGAGTGGCATTCTTTTCAAATGAAAACGAGGAAGAATTCCTTTAACCAGAGAGTGATGAGACTGGAATTTATTGCAACAGGCAGCTGTGGAGGCCAAGTCTTTATGTATATTTAAGGCAGAGGTTATTAGATTCTTGACTGGTCAGGGTGTGAAGGAATATGAAGGGAAGGCAGGTGATTGGGGCTGAGAGGAAACGTGGATCAGCGATGATAAAATGGTGGAGCAAACTCGATGGGTCAAATGGCCTAATTCTACTCATATGCCTTATGGTCTTAAGGTCTGAGCAGGAGATCCCAACAGAAGTAGCCACGTCTTAGCTGAGGATTTTCAACTTATCATCCTTGTCCTGTCACCTTCACAAATGTTAGATCAGTTTCCAAAATTATGGTTGTCCTTCATATCCAATAATGACAGGAAACCTGTGCTGGAGAATTTTTAAGGTGGAAACGCCATTGCACTGGGGCAATTCCACTCTCTTGACCTTGGAAGTCCAGGTCCTGTGGTACGAGTACAAGCTGGGCACTTCTTTGGTTGCTGTGAACGATCACGACTTTTTCTGTATCTTGTCAAGCCCTTCACCCTCCATGAAACGTTGCAGAACCGCCTTCCTAGGCGTTGGATCTCGCTGTTGATCTCATCCACCCAGTGTGCCAGAGCTGTCTTTGCATGTTAGGACAGGCATATCTCTCTCTCACCGGGGTATGTGGCCTGCCAACTACCCTCAGCGGTTTTAGCCCACCTGGTGAAGCAGCGTAGAGGGGTATGGCCATTGTCCCAGGTAAACAGCTACTTGGAGACACAGGTGAGTATTGAGTGTCCAGTGAGGACCAAAAGTGAGTGAGCTGCCCTGGAGTGGAGATGAAAAGCACCTTCACCAGAGGCGCTACCCCTGGGACAACTATACACCCTAAGATACAGCAGAGATAAAGCATATGGGGAAGATCATTGTTTAATTCATTATTTTCAGTGATACTATATGTTCGTTTATTTAAAAGTATTGGAGATGCGTCATGGAGCCGGGTATGGCTGCTGAACTGAGAGTGGCAGCTTGTTGTGGGAAATCACTTTAATTCTATCAATTTCCCTTTAAGAATCTTTTCAAAACTTAAGAACCCTCTTAGAGCACACAAGAGATTCTGCAAATGCTGGAAATCTTGAACAACACACACAAAGTACTGGAGAAGCTCAGCAGGTCAGGCAGCATCCATGGAGAGGAATAAACAGTCGACGTTTCAATCCAAGAACCTTCATCAGGACTGGAAAGGAAAAGGGGAAGAAACCAGGAAAAGAAGATGGGGAGTAGGGAAGGAGTACAAGCTGACAGGTGATAAGTGAAACCAGGTGAGAGGGCAAGTGGGTAGGGAAAGGGGTTGAAGTAGGAAGTTGTGTGAGCTGATAGGTGGAAGAGATAAAGGGCTAAAGAAGAAGGAATTTGATGGATGCTGTCTGACTTGTTGAGTTCTTCCTGCATTTTATGTGTGCAGTTCCTGTAACACTCAAAATTTGCCTGCAGTGAGGTTTTCAAACAATTCTAATTTATTCACAGAGAAAACACAAGATTACCAATCCAAAAGCACCTTATTCATGTTCATGATGTGTGTGTTGCTGGACTGTTGCCTTCAATTAGGGGAGTTCAATGCAAATACAGTGGACACATCTTTGACATCCCTGTGGGGATACTTTAATTCTTCGCTGCCCGAACACTGAGTTCTCCCGGCGTGGTAGCGTAACGGTTAGCACAACGCTATTACCGCTCAGGGCTTAGCAAAGTTTGGAGTTCAGTTCCAGTGCTGTCCTATAAGAAGCCTCTATACGTCCTCTCCGTGGAATGCTTGGGTTTTCTCCAGGTCCTCTGGTTTATTCCTACAATACAAAGATATACTGGGTAGATTAGTTGGTCATTGCAGATTATCCCATGATTAGGTTAGATTTAACTGGGTTTGTCAGGAGTTGCTGGGGTAGCATGGCTCGAAAGGCCAGAAGGGCCTACCCCATGCTGTATTGCTAAATAAATAAATAAAATTACAAGTCACGGGTTGCATTTTCACTGCAGTGGTGTTGCTGTGGTTACATTATCAACCTGCAACCCCAGAGACCGGACTAACAGTGAAGGGATGTGCTTTCAGGTTTCACCTTGACGGCTGTGAATATCAATGTAGTTAATAATCTAGAAACAAAGAAATCCTAAGCAGCAACTAGGTTTTATAACGATCATAAATTTTGCAGAATGATCTTCAGGCAGGAAGTCTTCTATTTCTCCAGATCTTTCTTGACTTCATGGCTTGTATGACTTCAGAGATACAGTTAGTGATCAGTTATGAATGGTCTAACCAACTATGGCCATGTTCCCCCTAAAAAGTGAAAAAAAAAGGCTGTTTATTTCTAAGGATGAATGCACAATGGCAAAATATGATATTAGACGCTTATCTCAAGCCAAGAAAATGTACTACTCATGAAGGTGATACACATCAGAACTGGTCTGGACCAATTTTCTGATGGTTACTAATAAATTCATAAGCCTTAACACCATAGGAGCAGAATTAGGCAATTTGGCCCATCGAGGTTGCTCCACAATTCAATCAAGGCTGATTTATTTTCCCCCTCAACTGAATTCTCCTGCCTTCTCCCCATAACCTTTGATGTCCTTAATAATGAAGAATCTATCAATCTCTGCTTTAAATATACTCTATGTCTTGACCTCCTCAGCCATCTGTGGCAATGAATTCCACAGATTCACCATCCTCTAGCTAAAAAAAATCCTCCTCATCCCTGTTTTAAAGGGATGTCCTTCTATTCAGAGGCTGTGCCCTCTGATCCTAGACTCTCCCACAATTTGAAGCATCCTCTCCCTGTACACTCCAACTAGACCTTTCAATATTCAGTATATTTCAATGAGATCCCTCATTAATTCGTATAAACTACAATGAGTACAAACCCTGAGCCATCAAATGTTCCTCTTACATTAACCCTTTCAGTTCTGGGATCATTCTGCCCCTGTGGACCTTCTCCAATGCCAGCACATCCTTTCTTAGATATGGAGCCCAATACTCCAAGTGTGGTCTTGCCAATGCCTTGTAAAGCCTCAGCATTATATCCTTGTGTTTTTATTCCAGTCATCACAGCATGAATGCTAATAGATCAAAGGTATAATAGCACAGATAATTATTAATAGATTACTGAATGACTACTAGTGCACTCTACAGTGTATAAAAAAGGGAGTTGTTCACTGAACACACTAGACAGCTTAAGCAAATGTGTCCATATCACAGGTTACTAGTTTTTAATGCCTATATATGATACTTCTGGTGATGAGGATAATATTAGATTATTTTAAGAACCAGTGAAGACATTGTTCAATGGTTGACGGGAGTAATGGAGAGTTGTATCTTTTTTTATAGGGAAACCCCATCCACTACCTCAGCAAATCTCAAAAATTTCCATGTTCAAAACAGGACCATAGAATTTACTCTGAATATTCTAATCGATACCTGGCCCTCAATCAATATTATCAAGAAAGAATCTATCTACCTTGCCAATACTACTTTGCCATTTTGCCTGTGGTCGTAGTGTGCAAGTTGACAGCTTTATTTCCGACACTGGAACAATAACAGATGAGCAACACACACAGAATGTTGGAGGAATTCAGCAGTTCGGACAGCATCTATGGAGGGAAATAAACAGTCGACATTTCGGGCCGAGACTCTTCATCAGGATTGGAAAGGAAGGGGGCAGAAGAAAGTGGGAGGGGAGGGGGAGGAGTACAAGCTGGCAGATGATAGGTGAGACCAGGTGGGGGGAGAAATGGGGGAGGAGAAGGTGAGTGTTTCCGATGTATGTCACTTACTGAAAAGCACTTTGTAACATAAGGATAGATTCTAAATAAATGCAAGTCTTTCTTTTCCCTCTGCTATTGTAAAAAGTAAGCCAGAGCATGTATGCAAAATATAGAAATTGATATGGGAACCAGTGTTTCCATATAATTTGGCATTAATTGTGGATTTTATGGGAAAAGTACAAAAGTGACAAATCTCTGAGGAGAGCTCGCATTGAAACCTGACAAGTAAAGATAATGATCAAATCCTGGTCCTTACTAGAGTGTAGAAGTTTGAGGGGAAATTTGATTAAGTTATGCAAGATTATGAGGGGTAGAGATAGGGTAAATACAAGTAGGCTTTTTCCAGTAAGGTTGGGTGAGACAAGACAAAAGGTCATGGTTTCAGGGTGAAAGGTGAAATGTTGAAGGTGAACATCAGAGGGAGATTCTTCACTCAGATGGTGGTGACAGTGTGGAATGAGATGCCAGTAAAAAGATTGGATGTGGGTTTGATTTCAAAATTGAAGTGATGTTTGGATAAGTACATGAATGTAGGGGTATGGGGGGCAATGGTCCAAGTGTAGGATGATGGGACTAGACAGAATAATACTTTGGTATGGACTAGATGGGCCAAAGAGCCTGCATTTTTGCTGTAATGCTCTATAACTCTACCAGATTTATTTGTGACATGTACATCTAAATAATGAAACATACAGTAAAGTGCAGTGAAATATTGAAAGGCCTAGATAGAGTAGACATGCAGAGGATGTTTCCAATAGTGGGAGACTCTATGACCAGAGGGTATAGCCTCAGAATAGAAGGACATCCCTTTAGAACTGAGATGAGGAGGAATTTCTTGAACAAGGGGCGATGAATCTGTGGAATTCATTGCCACAGACAACTGTAGAGGCCAAAACATTCAGCATAATTGAATTCAATTAATTAAAGCAGTACAGTGCAGGACAAAAAAAATTGCTAAAAATTACAATAAAAGTTAAAATATCGGAGGAATTGTGAGGTAGTATTCAGGAGTTCATGGACAGTTTAGAAATCTGATGGCAGAGGAGAAGTAGCTGTTCCTAAGATGTTGAGTATGCGTCTTTTTTTGGATCTTATGATCCAGATGTTCTTTGGGAGTCAAGAATGAGGCAAAAAACTTGGTAATTATGGCCATTGCAAGAACAAAGGAAGAAGAAAGGAAACAGACAAGGAACAAAAAAAAACATGGTTGACATACTCAGACTAGAGATAAAAGTGCATTCCATTGAAAATAATTAACCTATGAAATTGCTTGAGTCAAGGAGTGTGACACCTACTGCAGAAAAACTGAGAAGTTTCTAGAAACCACAAATACTAAAAAAATTACTGAACAATGGGTGATTATGTAAAAAATTATAAGTAAGCATAGGAAAGTTAAACTACAAGAAAAATACTAGAAAAACAATTCTAGAAAAATAATTATTCATGTAGATGCGCTCAATGGTGTGGAGGGCTTTACCCATGATGGACTGAGCTGTATCCAAGGGCGTTGGTGTTTCCATACCAAGCTATTATGCAACCAGTCAGTATACACATTGCAGATCCTATGTTTCACCCAGGTTGGGAAAGACTCTGAATGATTTTGTGGGGACACACTTGTCTACAACTGTTGTCATAGGAAAGCAGTATCCATCATCAGGAATTCCCACCACCCAGGCTGTGCTTTCTTCTCGCTGCTGCCATTGGTGGTGGGTATTGAGTTCTGGCTTTGCTGTGTTGGATTCTAATGTTTTAATCCAAGATTCTTTCAGAAGTCAGGAAAGAAGCATGGAACCTGTTGCTTCATGAGTGTTAATAGAACAAAGAGAGATTGAGAAAACAGTGATAGGGAGATAGAACAGAACTAAGAGACTAAGATGATGCTGGCTTCATGATCGGCTCTTTTATACTACATAAATAATGAAAATCCCATTCCAATTCATGGATAAAAATCAACCCGTGATAAAGCTCTTATTGAAATAATACAGCATCAAGAAAAGTTTCCAAAACCTTCTCGAATTATACCAATATAACCACTAGGAGGATGCACTGAACAATTACATACACATACTGTGACTACTAGGAAACATACTAGGCAGTTACATGTATATAAATAATAAAATATAAAATACAAGTAGACAATTAGTTGTTAAACTGCAGAGAAAATATCAATTAAACATTTGGATCCAATGCCACCTAGCTTGAAAATGCTGAAGGACCTGATGTCTAGAGGGTTGTACTGATCTTTTTGGGTGCCACCAGTCCCTACCCTGCACATAATGCGCTGTTCGGCTGTCAAGTTTAAATGAATTGCTTGGCAGAACAGTTGGCACTAACGTTTTCCTTTCTCCTGTGATATGTGTGTGTGTGTGTGTGTGTGTGTGTGTGTGTGTGTGTGTGTGTGTGTGTGTGTGTCTTTGTTGTTTCTGGACAGAGCGTAGCAGGGCAGGAGGGTAGGAGAAGGCATGAATGTCCAGGTGTCCTCAGTCCGATACAGCATCTCCCAGACATCCTGCAGCAAAGCCACAACACCAGCACCTCGGCTGACCAGCAAGAATTGGGGCAGACCCTCCTCAACGAGATTACAACTAACCAGGCAGGTTTTGAAAAGAGAGTCACAAGTGTCCTGTGTAATATTAGTCACTGCAGACAGAAATTTTAAAAATATCCTGAGCATTGATAATGCAATAGGTTTATTTGAAATGGCAATATACACTCAGTGGCCACTTTATTAGGTACAGGAAGGGAACCTGGTGTGGTCTTCTGCTGCTGTAGCCCATCCAATTCTAGGTTTTATTTATTGTGTGCTCAGAGAAGCTATTCTGCACAACACTATTGTAACGTGTGGTTACTTGAGTTACTGTCACTTTCCTGCCATTCTCCTCTGGCCTCTCTATTAACAAAGCATTGTTGTTCATAGAACCACTGCTCACTGGATTTTTTTTTTTGTTTCTTGCACCATCTTTTGTCAACTCTGGAGATGGTTTTGTGTGAAAATCCCAGGAGATCAGCAAGCAGCCTCTGAGATACTCACACCACCCGGTCTAGCACCAACAATTATTCCATGATCAAAGTCACTGAAATCACATTTCTCCCACTTCCCCCATTCTGATGTTTGCTCTGAACAGCAACTGCACTTCTTGACCATTTCTGCGTGTTTTTATGCATTGCTGCCATGTGATTGTCCGATTAGATATTTACTTTAACGAGCAGAAGCACACATGTAGCTAATAAAGTAGCCACTGAGTGCATAACTTCTCTAAAGTTATTCCTTGCTTGTGTGACCTCAGATTAAAGAGATAGTGGGATTTAAAAGGCTTTGTGTTGTTTTGCTATCTAATGGCTGTCATTTGTTAAAACTCTCTAACATGACTTTCTATCCTCTATTCAATCAAATAAAAGGCACAGTCAAAAATATGATCCTATAATAACAGGACTTGCAGTAATATACTGTATTTTGGGAATTAAACTTTTTCCATTATAATATGGTGCCGTGTGCAGTAAAAGTTTAGTTGGAGTGGTAGATTGATAATCGGGATAAATTATTCAAGGGCTTTTTCTATTAATCAGCTCCTTTTAGGGTGGTCTTCAATGTTCCAAAGTGTGGGGCAGGAAAGCTGCACTTTCAAATGTATTTAGACCCCAAAAAAATCCACCCTGTGAAGAGTAAGGTGCCACGGTGGCAAGGCAGTCACTTACATACTGCCCGTTATGTTGCAGGCCTTTAGGACAGCAATGAAGGTCCTCCATCGCTGGCAATGCTCAGGGCTTCCTCCATCGTGTCAGTAGCTTCCTCTTGGTTTTCACTACTGTCAGTCATGCAAATCCCGGGTGGAGACTCAGGAATACCGTCACACTCAGATGTAGCAGGATTTTTCATTGCTGTTTCTGTTACAATTTTTTTTGACCAGTCAGGGTTGTTAGGCTTGAACTGAACCCCTGAAGCTGGAGGACCGATGGACCACTCCACCCTGACCTCTACCCTTTGACTTGTTAGGCATAGGTGACTCTACCAAGATCCAAAGCACAAAGGCCTGACTCTAGCCAACATGGCTCCCAGGTCATCGAAGCCTTTCAAATGCATTTAGAGCCAAAAAAAAAACACTACAAAGAGGTAGTGTGCTACAGTAGCATAGCGATTAGCACAACCCTATTTCATCGGAATTCAGATTTCATTTCCATCACTGTCCGCAAGGAGCAACCACTTGGGTTTCATCCGGGTGCTCCGGTTTCCTCCCAGACTCCAAAGTCATACCAGTTAGTCGGGTAATTGGTCATTGTAAATAGTTCTGTGAGTAGATTAGTGTTAAATAGATGCAGTGTAGCTCATAGTGCCGGAGGTCCGTTTCCCTCTGCATCTCTAAATAAAGTAAATAAATACATTTTAAGCTGGGAGTTGGAAATACATTCAGTCACACGTCACCTGTAAAGCTGACAGTTACTGCCCATTCACAGCAGCTTCTAAACTGAGGAGGGGATTAAACATCAACCACATTGGTGGATATGGAGTCATATGTAGGCTGGGCTGGATAAGATGACTGATTTCCTGCCATGAAGAATGCGAGTGAACCCTAAGAGTTTTTACAACAATCCCATGGATTTACAGTCGCCATCACCAAGATGCAACACACAAAAAGCTGGAAGAATTTAGAAAATCAGGCCGCATCTGTGGAGGGAAATGGACAGTTAATAGTTCAGACCTAGGCCTTTTATTGGGAATAAAACATTGAGTGGAGATAACCAGGATAAAAATTATTTCCCCTCGATCTTTTCACAAGATATAGGATATCAATCCGAAATATCCACTGCCTACTTCCTACCTCAGATGCTGTCTAACCTGTTGAGTTCCTCCAGATTGTTGTATGTTACTCCATGTTCCAGCATTACCATCTCCTCTGTTTCCATGACTGGAAAAAAAGGTTTTAATTAAAAAAATATATACTTATTTAAATTTAAATTCCCTAGCTGCCATGGTGAGATTTGAACTCACATCTCTGGAACAATCATCCACATCTCTGGCTGGCCATCTAATGTTGTTACCCATGACCTCTAATGCTGTTATTTTCCATCTGTATGATCTTTGGTCGAGAAGTGAGCTACTGCAGATTAATATTAGTCCTTAATGTGCGTGAAATTTTTTGACCTCAGCCTTAGGGCTCTCACAAGAAGAAAACACAGCTTGTACTTAACTCCCTTTCATACCTTTGAGGTCCCAAAAACATGTCTCTGTTGTCACATCGGAAACAAGACACAACTTCCACACAGCAATTTTCGTCAAACTGTGATGGGACAGGCGTTAAGTAACAAGGAGTGGGGAGCTGGCACTATTGTTCTGTAGTTGCAGAGACCTATTTCAGTACATGCACACTGGAGGTCAAATTCACGTGCATCTGACATCTCACTGTACCTCTATTCTCACCACTAATCCAGAAGCAGTCCATACCTTACTGAATAAAAAGGCTTCATTCACTTCATATCTGGCCCCTCACTTTTCTACCAGCATAGAAGATGCATCAATTGTGATGCTAATGTATTCAAATGCAGTTGCTAACCTTATGATGATTGAAGGCATTTATTTTTCTTTATTTTTTGTAATTTATTTTTTATTTGAAGTTCATCATCAAACAAACATTTCCATAAGATGTATTTCAGATACTGTACATATATATCATATACTCATATTTGTCACAAATCTCCACATAATATTTATCTGAGGTATACACTTATAGAAAGGAGAGGAAAGAAAGAGCAATCGAAAGAAGAAAACTATGTACAGAGTAGGGAGTGATCTATTTTTTTACAACATATTCATTGATTTGTGAGAATAAAATCAGGCCTATGAGGTGTTATGTAGTTAAACCATTTTTCCCAGTATGAAGCAAATTGTTCCAACTTATGATTAACAGATGCTGTTATCTTCTCCATTTTGTAAGTGTTTTGATAGAAATTACAATGGGCATTTATTTTTCTTTATTTTAACTAATATTGGTTTCTTACACTTGATATATTATCATATTTATGTAAGTTTAAATGGATTCATTATATTTATTTTTAATTTTTGTTTCAATTATTTCTTTAAATTGATTGCATCTTTTAAAAATCTTTCTGAATGTGTCCAATCAACAGAGACTTTTGGACGCAATGTAAAGTTCTTCAACAACATGAGCTTGTTAGGAGGCCTCCGGTATAAGCCAGGAACAGGTCTCTCACTACCTGCTGAACAAGCCCCATTGCCAATTTGCTCTGCCTCAGAGAACAACCAGGCCAGGAAGGCGATGAGTACCTTAGGAACTGTGCTAAGGCCATGAGGCCACTGCAGGGAGTTGGTTGACAGGCGCCAATGCTCAACCCTTGGTTGACAATGGTGAACCACTTCATTCAGCTCTATTCACATTTTCTCACGTGCCCTTGAGTTTATTCCAGAGTTAATTTCACACAGAGTGACAAGTATTGCTCAGTAGTTTGCCTGAGTCAGAAGGATGTGGATTTAAATTGTGCATTATGAGCCTGAGCCAAAGATAACAAAGGTAGCATTCTCAGTAATAGAGGGTAGTGAGTCCCACTCTAGCAGTGACTCTGCAGTACAGAGCAACCATCTTTACTTGGAAATGGTAGTGCAATAATTTGATTCGAGTACGATGTTCTAAGGAGATATTCCCTCAATAGAGTACACCTGTGCATGTCTTTGTTTAACGTGGGACACACACGCTGTTGCACAGGCAGCTATCTCACAGTCCTTGACGGACTGGAGTCAGGGACCAGTGCACCACTGACAACTGGGGACCCTTCCTTGCTGCAGCCTTCCTCCGCCTTCGCTGCTGTTGTGATGTGCCATCACCTTTCACGAGATCCTCCGCTGAGTTCTCAGTTGGATTGGTCAATGCTTAAAACCTCCCCTTGACCTTACCGCCATGGATTACTGCAGCAGGAGATGGATCCAAACAGCATCACTCTTGGAATCTCAGGAACTCAGAAGCCTCTCCATCACCACAAGGTGATGATCTTCCGAGAAGAAATATATTACCTTCACTGCTGTTCCCTGAGCTACAAAAATGATGAACTCCTGAAAAACGTCTAGTTCAGCAACATTTTGTAAATCAAAAAGGGCTGTATAAAATGCACCGCAGCAATATTGATACAATGTGTTATATACAGAGAGTGAGGCACTATTCATTATGGCAAAATATAGTTTCATAAAACACAGAAAAGTAGACCAAAGAGCCATTGGAGTTATAGCCAAAAGTGAACATTGCTAAATCAATCGATAAGTGTACTTTATTGTCATCAGATCTAAATCTTGGAACTCCTTCCTTATAAATCCTGTCACAGAAAAACCATCCAAAGAATGTTAACTAATCCTCAACTCCAGCTTTGCCAGCTGTCAGCCATCAAATACCTTAAATGCTTCTAATTCCACAAAGGTTCAAAAATATTTTATTCCTGTTAAAAGTTAATCAATCAATGAAGAGGTTGTTTCAAAGGAAAATAAAATATCTCTTACAACTTCTAAACTCAGCCAATCAAAAAGATCTAAAGAATACCGACACGTCATTTAATTCATTGCGAGTACCTCATTTCATTGAAATCAGCAATGGAAAATTTCCATTGCCAGATCCACTTTGGCACAGGTTCCTTGAATAAATATTCCAGCAAAACTTCTGCGGAATTGTTGCATCTCTGAGTAGTCAGGACATTTCTGGAATGCTTATATTCACATGGAAATTCTGACTCTACTGATATTTATATAGGGAAATGTGAACAATTCTGTGCGGAATTAGCCAAGTGAAAAAGCAGGCAAAATGCAGGATTATTCTTTATTTTAACACCATGGGAAGTTCCACCTTAGAGGTCAGGCAAGGCCTTTATTTATCTAAAAGACAGTGTCTCCAATATTGCAGCACCCCTTCAGCTGATCGTCGATTTTTGTCCGAGATCAGTGAGAGCCACAACATTCTAACTCAGGCAATGAACAGAGCCTTTATGAATAGATTAGCTCTATTTGTCACATGTATATTGAAACATTCAGTGAAATGCATCAACCGCCAAACTGAAGGCATGCTGCCACAGCCCACAAGTGTCGCCATGCTTCCAGCACCAACATAGCATGCCAGCAACTTACTGGCATTATGTATTTAGAACGTGGGAGGAAACTGGAGCACCTGGAGGAAACCCACATGGTCACGAGGAGGGCAGACAAGCTCATTTCAGTAAAAAAGCAGGAATTAAACCCCGATCACTGAGTGCTGGCACTATCCGACTGAGTTCCTCCAGCTTCTTATGTGTGTTATTTTGGGTTTCCAGCATCTGCAGAATCTCTTGTGTTAAATATTTATGTTTTATATATTTTATATTGTTCCTTGTAGTAATTTTATGTATTGCCCTGTTCTTCTGCTCCAGAATGACACATTTCACAACAAATATCAGTGATAATAAACCTGATTCTGACCATTGGCTTAGGCTTCATGTCCTCTTATTTCCAGGGTCAGCTGGTGGAGAGTCCACAACCCAAAGGTAGTTCTTCTTCATCTTCTTCTTCGTTCACATCGTTTATCGACCCCAGGCTCCTACAAATATCTCCGTCCAGTCCTACAGGAACACCAGGTACAGATCAGCAAAGCAGCAATGGGCTGTTAAATGCAGTCTCAGTCGAATAACTGACATGTCGGTCCATGGCCTCCTTATGTGCCAAGTTGAGGCCGCCTTCAGGATGGCGGAGCAACTCCTTATATTTTGTCTGGGTAGCCTCCAACCTGACGGCATGAATATTGATTTCTCCTTCCAGTAAACTAATTTGGCCTTCCCACTTCCTCCATTCCCCACGCTGACCTTTTACCTTTTCTCACCTGCCTATTACTTCCACCTGGGTCCCCTCTTCCTTCCCTTTCCCCTGTAGTCTGCTCTTCTCTGCCATCAGATTCCTTCTTCTCCAGCCCTTGACCTTTGCAACCCACCTGGCTTCATCTATTCACCTTCCAGCTGGTCTCTTACCCCCCAACTTTTCAGTCTGGTATCTTTCCCCTTCACTCTCAGTCCTGAAGGAGGGTCTCGGCCCAAAACATCAACTATCTCTACATTTCCAGAGATGCTGCCTGACCTGCTGATCTCCTCCAGCATTCTGTGTCTGTTGCTTTCGATTTCCAGCATCTGCAGACTCCCTCGTGTATATCAGTCAAATAAAACTTACCCCTGTCTGTGTCCTATTCAGGTAGTGGTAAATGTGAGCCCCTTCAAAGAGACAGTACGAGAAAAGGGTCCGTTGTAAATGTCAACCCAACCAATATACGGCCGCAGAGTGATACACCAGAAATCCGCAAGTACAAGAAGAAATTTAACGCAGAGATACTGTGTGCTGCTTTATGGGGTAAGATTTTGCTGATACTCCAAGTTCAAGTTCAAGGTATAAAAAATACAATACATATCGTCACACACAGCACATATAGTTACGATCCAGAACATACAGTCAAAAAATAATGTTAGCACAAGTCCCTGAGTGACATGGCCTGGAGATTGACAGGTTGACATAAAGTGTGAGGTGCATGTTTAAGTAAGACAGTATCATGTCACTGGCACTATTATATTAAAACAAGCAGTCGTATAAATATGTGACACAGCAGCAATAAAAGATGAAAAGTGACCAGACCAGGATGAAAGCGTGTCTGTGAATTAGACAGTGCAGAAGGACGCGACAGGGCATTCAGACAGAGTGTACATGTGTTCCGGGTGGCAAGAATTCTAACAGCCTTTGGGTGGCGAGAAGCTGTTACCCAGCCTGACAATTCTGATCCTTATGCTGCGGTAGCTTCTACCTGCAACAGGAGATCAAAGGCAGGGGTTCCTGATGTTTTTAATGCCGTGGACCCTTACTGTTAACCAAGGGCTCTGTGGAACCCAGGCTGGGAACGTCTGGATCATTGGAAGGATGGGAGAGGTCTTTACCAATACTGGAGACACTTCTGAATTGCCCTGAATGGAAGGGAGGGAATGGGAATGGGAATGAAGCCTCAATGATGTTTTCAACCGTCCTTAACTATCCGTTGCAGGGCCTCACGATCTGATGCATTGCAATTCCCATAGCAGATGGTGATGCTGCTGGTCAGGATACTGTCAAACCATAAGAACTTATTAAGAACAACTTCTTCCAGTGAATGGTGAAGCTCTGCCCCATAAGGTTGTGGAAGTTAAATCATTTGAGTGTATTTAAATAGAAGTTAATATTGTTGAAAGACCAGGGAATTTAGGGTAAAAGGAACTGGCAGAGGAGAGGTGAAATAAGCTATGATCGACAATGAAAATCTTGGCTGGTTTGCAGGGCTAACTTACTGGCTCGTGTTCCTATACTCTAATATGCTCAACAGCCAGAAGCAAAAAATAATGACAGTTAGCTCCTCAAGTTACTAACACTCAACAAGAATATTCATGAGCTGCAGCGATTTGCTCTGGAGAGAGTCATCATACTCCAGGTCAGACGAGAGTATACCGTGCCTAATAAAGTGGCCACTGAGTATAGGTTGAAGGTGTTCGTGTAAGAGAGACTTGTTCAAGTAATTTAGTGTTTGATTTCAGTTGTAAAGAAGAATAAATGTAGTTAAATCAACTGCAGAAGAATCATCCCATTATTCTGGCATTCCCTGGAGGCCTTCAATTGGAATATGTTTTGTTAATGCGAGTTTATGTAAATGTGATTATTGAGGCCTTGTTTCAGCTCTCCGTGGTTTGGTGCTCTCCATGTTCCTTGAGCACACTGCCGTGACAAGAAAATCAAATGATTTGGAGAATAAATTTTGAAGAAAGGTTTCTGCAGCTCCACAAAATTCAGGAATGTCACGGCACTGAAGTGGAGTCATTTCCCTCATTATCCCTGGGCTATTTCTTTGGTGAATTACTTAACTGCCACTTACTTGTCCTTATCAATGAGCCCTTTTAGTTTCTTCTCTTCAATCATTTTACAATTTCCTCAGACTTTATTTTGCTTTTTGCTCACTGCTGTTGCTTCTGACCATAGACTATAATTTCAGGCAATGCTTAAAGACTGTTAATGGTGGATTCTGCCTCATCAGGAAAAACGTGGAGGGAAACATGCTCAAGATGGCACTGGGCTGCGGCCACCATTGAGGTCGAGGCTCAGTTTTAGTTGTTTTTAGTGGGGTTTTTTAGGGTTCATGGGAATACTTTTGGGGACATAGAGGAGTGTTAGGCCTCAGTGTATCATTTTAGCAATGGGGTAGTCAAAGGCCCATAGTCTGCATCTGAATCCGAGTCAGAATCCAGGTCCGCTGTAAGCTGGAGGTCAAAGTATACAGACTGCCTTCTGGTTAGAGGACTGGGTTAGTGCGTGGGTGGGAAGGAGGTACAGGGCTTGTTTTTCTGTTATTGTTCTGTTCCTTATTTTGTTCTGTGCTGTTCTGCTGAACACTGCAGGCATGGTATACTTGGGCTGTCTCCAGCACACCCTCGGGTGTGTTGGTTGTTAATGCAAGTGACTCATTTCACTGTATATTTCAATGTCCCTGTGACAAACGTACTTGAATCTTGAAAAACCATGAATGTTTCATGGTGGTAATGACCTCTAGAAATGGAGTTCAGCTACCATGAGTTGGTGAGCTTAAATAAAACAGTAGAGGAAAAGACTTAAACCACCGACAAAATTAGAAATTGCACCATAGTTTTGATCATTGTTATCTACATCGCAAAAAAGGAACAATGCAGCTTTCTGTGGATTTGCCTATGCACAGTATATAGCACAAACCTTGAATATATGCATATTCTTGCAAATTTCATAAAAAGCTGCCCAATTTAGGAGATTCAAATCTTACAGTTCTAATTTTAGACTGTCTACCAAATGTATTGTAAGCAGAATAATAACAAGGGTGGTATGGTAACAAAGTGTTAAGCACCATCGAAGCACGGCAATACTTGTGGGCTGCGTCAACACAATCCTCACTCTATGTTTCGATGTACATGCGGCAAATAAAGCCAATCTTTAAAAAATAGTTTCTAAGTATCAAGGCTTAATAAATGAATACATCACTAGCAAACGTGTGGTCAGCAAATGAGACATGGGTTCCTTAGTTTGGAGAAGTACACAAGATTTGATGTCAGAGATTGGAGATTCTGTGTAAAAACCTGGGTACAGGTTGTTGTGGCTGTGATCAAAGTCACTGCAGAGACACTGGATCTGGGATATTGAAGTCTTTATTCATCACAACAAGCAGACGTTCTTCTGCGGGTCCTCTCAGAGTATCACAAACTGAAAAGTACATCACATTTTCATACACTTAATAGGTGATTCAATACAATTTCAATAGTTACAATAACATTATTTACTTCAAAACTTTAGTTTCCTTTTAATTGCATATCTACAGTGTGAGAAAACTTTGCTGGGACACTTCCCTGAACTTGTTTACAATGGTGCAAATCACTTTAAGCCTAAAGAGGTGCAGGCCAATTAACACAGCCCCAATGACTTCACACCTGGCTGCTGCAGATGCAAACATCTCCCAGTCACTATTTAGCAAACCATATCTCTTAGTCCTAGGGTTAGACCGTGCTTTTAACTTCAATTCACTGCTTGCAGTTTACAATTAGAACTGAAGACTAGTTCTTGTTTGAATCAATATCTATGTTCACATAACTCCAGAATACTCCCTAACATGTTTAGTGAATTATAACCATGAGAATGTGTTTATTGAATATATTCACTGACACTTGTTTCACTGATGAATTGAGACTGTGATAAATGCTGAAGTGAATTTGAAAACAAAGCTGGGGCTGATTTTCAACCCCATCAGAATGGCAGTTTACTGTACTCGAAGCAGTTTCTATGAGCTGTTACTTCAATGACATAGAGTCATGCCCATGGAATCTGACCAATTGGCCAACCAAGATTGCCATATACAGTGGTTCCATTTGCCTGTGTTTGGCCCATATTCCCCTTAATCCTTTCCTATCCATGTGCCTGTCCAAATGCCTTTTAAATATTGTTAATGCACCTGCCTTGACCACTTCCATTGACAGCTCATTCCATATACTGACCACTCTCTAGGTGAAACAGTTGCCCTTCAGATTCCTGTTAAATCTCCTCCCTCTCACTTTAAACCTGTGCCCTCTAGTTCTTGATTCTCCTGCCCTCGGAAAAATACTGTTCATTGGCTCTATGTCCCTCATGATGTTATACAACTGTGTAAGATCGACCTTCATTCTCCTGCTCTCCAATGAAAACAGTCCACATGACTGAAAGGAAGGAAAAGAGGAAGGTTTACATCTTGTTTAAATATTGAGAAATATGAAAAGAGAGAGAAGGATAGGTGCTCAGCCTTGAGTGATGTGTATGTGTCTACCATAGCTGGTTTCCATAATAGGAGATCCAACATGAATTGGGCATTTAGGAACATCAAGGAGATATTACAATCTCTGATGAGATACAGTACTGTGCAAAAGTCTTAGGCACCCTAGATCTTTTATATTGTTTCAGATGATATGGCCTTCACTGAGCCCTGACCTCAACATCATTGAGACTGTCTGGGACAACCTGGAGAGACAGAAGCAAGCGAGATAGCCAAAGTCCGCAGAAAACTGTGGCAAGTTCTCCAAGATGCTTGGAACAACCTACCAGGCAGTTTTCTTATAAAAATGCACAACTGTGTACCTGAGAGCATTGATGCAGTTTTAAAGGCAAAGGGTAGTCACACCAAATATTGATTTGATTTAGTTTTTTTTTACTGTTTACTACTCTGTATAATTTTTTGGATATGTAGAAACTTTACAGGTCATTATTTTTCAAAGCATCTTTGCTTTACAGAATTTTTTACATGTGCCTTAGACTTTTGTATAATACTGTTTAATTCTTAGTCCTTTCTATTTTACAATTAATTAAAAGTTGAAGGATATTATTTTATATAACTCATTGATATAACCAATCAACTCCTCCAATGGGTCCCATCACCATACTGTCCCCATCGGCCCATCTCATCTCCCTTATTTGGTTCCATGTGCCACCTCCCTTTCCTATCAGATTCCATCATCCGCTGCCTTTTGTCACCTCCCTCTCCTGCCCACATCGGACTGCCAATCACCTGGGTCATCCAATCACTCACCAGCTCTTGCAACATCCCTCCCTCTTTATATTGGCTACCTATCTTCTATCCTTCAGACGAGATGAAGGGCTTTGACCTAAAATGTTGCCTCTCCATTTTCCTCAGTAAATGCTGCCTGACCTGCTAAATTTGTCAGCAGTTTGTTTCCTTGCTCCAAGTTTGAGGTTCTTGTTCTCCATGTTATTTTGCCCTACTTGTTTATTGAAATTCTTTTCCGAACATGTTGTGGAGAAACTATGGGATAAAATACTGTAATAAACTGTGTTTGATCTTTGCAGGAGTTAATCTGCTGGTGGGCACCGAGAATGGACTCTGGTTACTGGATAGAAGTGGGCAAGGCAAGGTTTATTCCCTCATCAGCCGAAGACGCTTCCAGCAAATGGATGTACTGGAGGGACTGAATGTGCTCATCACCATATCAGGTTGGGGATATTTCCAAGTTCATTAACTGCTGTACAAATGGAATTTGAACAGAGCCAGTGATGTTGCTGCTTAAACCCTGGACTCATTCTTCTCTACACCTTCTTTTTGAAGTGGCAAATAATTCAGTTATAGAGCTTCCTCACAGTGTGTGATGATCATAATTCAGCCAAATAATAAACCAGAAAATATTCTGGAAATTGGGAAGTCTATGACAGAGACAGAGGGAGAGACAGTGAGATGGAGAGACACAGTGAAAGAAGCAAAGAGAGAAAGAGAGACACACACAAAGAACAAAACAGAGAGAGAGAGAGAGAGACAAACACACAGAGAGAAAGAAACAAAAAGAGAGAGAGAGACAAACACACACACACACACACACACAGAAAGAAAGAGAGAGAGAGAGACAGAGACAGAGAAAGAAACAAAGGGAGACACACACACACCCAAACACAGAGAAAGAAATAGAGGGAAAGAGAGAGAGAGAGAGAGAGAGAGAGAGAGAGACCTCCTCCCCCCACACACACACACATCGAAACAGAGACACACAGAAACACAGACAAGGAAACGAGAGAGAGAGAAAGACAGAAGGAAACAGTGAAAGAGAGAGAGACAGACATAAAGAAACAGAGACAGGGAGACATAGGAAAAATCAGAGAGAAACACACACAGAAAGAGAGAGAAATGGAGAGAAGGACAAGCAGAGTCACCTTTTCAAGTTAATGACCAGTCATCCAGAACATAAATGCCTGACCAGTATTTACAGCAAATTTTCAGATTTCTAGCATCCATCACCTTCTGCTGTTGAGCCTTGCTGTAAAGAATTGCCACCACATTTTCTCAACATAAGGCAATCTATTTCTCTCTGGCTGGGAAATGGCCAGTATTAGCAATTTTCCTTCTGACCTCCCTATTATTAAGCATTCAGAATGAGAAGGCTGGGCTTTCTAAACCCTAATATTCATGGTGTAGGTGCTTAAACGTGATTTCCCTGCCTCAGAAGTGTAGAACACAGGGTGAACACTCAGTAGATGGGGTCAGCCAATTAGGAATGGTGAAAACATTTCTTAACTTGGCGAAAGAGAAGGAATTGGTGTATTGGAATTTACTGTCTCAGGGAAGTGAAAAAACAAAGTATTTTCAAGACTGAGATTGACAGCTACATGGACACTAAAGGTATTGGGTGAGAAAAGGACAAGGTACATTAAGATTTAAAAATAAACTTTGTTTGTCAGATGTACATCGTAACATCAGAACAGACAGTGAAAGGCAGCATATGCATCTTTGCTTGCGATGTGCTGGGGGCAGCTTTCAAGCATTGCCATTCTGTCACCCCCATCATCCATTACCTTTTCACGACTCACTAATCCTAACCATACACCTCTGTGATGTGGGAGGAAACTAGAGCATTTGGAGGAAACTCACACGATCAGGGAAGGATGTACAAACTCCTTACAGGCAGCAGCAGCAGGAATCGAACCCTGATCTAACATCTGGTGTTGTAACATGAATGTGCTAACCACTACTCCACCGTGCTGGCCCCTTGATTAGGCATCATACTTAATGTTGTATGTGGCCATACATCCAACTCTGCTTCTATTTCTCAAGTTCCTCCTTATCATTTACAAACTTGGCCATTATGTATTGAGCTTTTAAAACTGACATGCTGGAGGGTCAAAACTGGCACAAACACAGCTCGCTAAAGCACTCAACTCAGTAGACACCCCACAAGGGCCTCACTCCTCCTACAATTGCATCAAAAGAGCATAAGAGCATCAAAGGTTATGGGGAGAAGGAGGAGAATGAGGCGAAGAGACATACACAGCCATAATGGAATGGTAGAGCAGACTTGATGGGCTGAATGGCCTTGCAGGTAATGAACATTGAGCTGAACTGAACTGAAATATGCTTTTTGATTTTGTAATTTATATTGTGTTTTTGCTTGCTTTTTTGTTGGGGTTTGCGCAAGTTTTTTTGCATGGGTGTGGGGGTTTGATGCTTTTCTTTGAATGGTTGTATACTGCATACCGTACATGCTTTGATAACAAATGTACTTTGAATCTTTGAATGTTCATGAAGCAGCCATTTTGAGGGACATTTTCAACACCTGAAAGAAAGCAAAATTTGACCAAGCTCCATGGATTTTTGATCAGATCACTTTGGTCCATGCATTTATTTTTGTAATATTCTTCTTTACATGCTCATAAAACAAAACATTTGGACAAAACAGGTCCTCCAAATGTAAAGCTATTTACATTCTGTTTCTTCACACCAAGGTTTCATCACATTATCTGGTGACAAATGGGTCCTTCAGTTTCCCAGTGAAAGACTGTAGAGACTGGATTTTTCTGTATCAGATACCTTTTTGTGCATCTGATGGTCAAATTTCCATCCCGATGACACTAAATCCATTGTCAGTGTCAACAGTTAATGCATCATCACTGCACATCCAAGGATATCCCTTCCATTCTGGGAACTGCATTCTGATGTCCTTGTCCTGGACCCTTTTCTTGTGTTTGCAGGACCCTGTTGGATATCGTTAATATAGAATGCTGTGATGTCAATTCATTCCCTTATTGGTGGTTTACAAGGGTAGGTGGCGGGGGCAGGGGAGCTGCATGGCCTTGGTGGTAGCAAGGACTAGGTCTCAAGTCATGGTGTCAGGAAAGAGACGTTGGAGCGTTGGAGTCTGTGCATTCCACCGGCGGCAGAATGGCGCAGTGTCCAGGCTAGAGTCAGTGCTGCACACCACCCCCCCCCACCGTATTCACATGGCAGACGGCACACTGTAGTGTGGTCAACTTCATCTTTCTGCGACATTCATGGATTCAGAGTCTTGGACTATAATTTTTTTTGTGTGACTGTAATTTACTGATATCTTATATGTGATTACTACCTTATACGTGCCTTGTGCTGTGTGTGACTGTTTGTACTGTGTTTCACGTGTCAGCTCTGGAGTAAGGCTGTTTCATTTGGCTGTATCCATGGGTATATATTTGTTGAGTGACCCATAAACTTGAACTTAAACTTGAAAATATCCAGAGCTCACTATTATTTATCTAGTTCTCAGTGTTATTTATTTATTGTATTTACATGGTTTGACTTCCTTTGCATATTGGTTGTTTGTCAGTCTTTGTGTATAGTTTATCATTGATTCTATTGTATTTCTTTGTTCTACTGCGACAGCCTGCAAGAAAATGAATCTCAGGGTTGTATATGATGACACACATGAACTTTGATTATAAATTTACTTTGAACTTTGACTTTGAGAATCTGGTGTACTAATATCAGAAGTTGTTAACAGAAGAGATTGGGCACCATGCTAGTGTAGTGGTTAGCACAACTCCATTACAGGTCGGGCATCAGAGTTCAGAGTTCGGAGTTCAATTCTGGCATCACCTACATGAAATCTCTGTAGGTCCTCCCCATGGAAACGGTGGGTTTTTCCCTGGTGCTCTGATTTCCTCCCACAGTCCAAAGGCGTATTGGGTAGGATAATTGGTCATTATAAATTGCCCTGTGATTAGGTTAGGGTTAATCAGGTTTGTTGGGGGTTGGCAGGGCAGCATGGCTCGAAGGGCCAAAAGGGCCTACTCTGTAGTGTATTGCTAAATAAATAAGTATTGGTGGATGCTAGACTCTGAAGGTGTATAAGATGATAAGGGCATAGATTGAAACTTCTCCCCAGTGCAGAAATGCTAATACAAGGGGGGGGCATCATTTTAAGGTCTGTAGAGGGGAGGGATGTCAGAGGTAGGTTTTTACCAAAGTGATGGTAGAGGCAGATACATTAGGGACATTTAAGGGATGCGTACATAGGCACTTAGATGAGGAGAGAAATAGAGAACTATGTGAAAGACAAACACGAGGAAATCTGCAGATGCTGGAATTTCAAGCAACACACATAAAAGTTGCTGGTGAATGCAGCAGGCCAGGCAGCATCTCTAGGAAGATTCTTAGAGATGCTGCCTGGCCTGCTGCGTTCACCAGCAATTTTTTTGTGTGTTGCTATGTGAAAGGGAAGGGTTAGACTGATCCTGGAGCAGCTAGAAGGGTCAGCACAACAGTGTGGGCCAAAGGGCCTGTTCTGAGTTTACAGTGAACTGCTGAGGTAACTAGTAATTCAGTAAGTCAAGCACCATCTGAGGAGGATGAATAAATAGATGATGGTTTGGGTTGAGACCCCGCAGTTTACAGAGAATTGGAATTGGTTTATTGTTAATTACATTGGCAATTCATTCCCATAGTCACCAGGAGTGAAAGGTTGGTTTGTACGTCTCTGTAGACCAAACTGCTTCAGAGATGCATGGTAGTGTCATGGCTAGCGCAATGCTTCACAGCACCAGCTCTAATATTGGGGTTCAATTCCTGCCCCTGTGTGAATGGAGTTTGTACGTTCTCCCTGTGATTGCTCTGGGTGCTCAGTTTCTTCCCACATTGCAAAGATGTACAGGTTAGTGTTAGTAAGTTGAGACCACGCTATGTTAGCACTGGAGGCAGGGCCACACTTGCTGGCTGCCCGGCACAATCTGCTTTGATTTGATTTGATGCAGACAATGCATTTCGCTGTATGTTTTGATGTGCATGTTACAAATAAAGTTAATCTTATTTTAAGATGTATTCCTCAAGTATTAACTTAATCCTTGAGGTTCTGGTGCTAGATGTTTGTTCAAACCTGTCAACATTCACAGATACATCTGTTTCCAATTCCCTGTTTACTACACTGAATATCTTTTTTGTGCGTTATTTCTGATACTGTTCACATTCCTCATTCTTATCTCTCAGTGAAGCTCCTTTATCTTCCTTATTTCCCTTTGAACTGTGGCGGTGATCCATTTAGGATCAGGGATTTGAATCTATGCATGCTGATTTATGCTGTACAATGTCAACTGAGACATAAGTAAATAATTTCCCTCTGTCTATTTCAACTCTTTCCTTCTGGCCTTGGTGTTGTCTCCATTGCACCAAATCGCACATCATCTACGACTTCCTGAAGCTGTAATCGCAATTACCCAAGTGTGTCAAGAGCTGTATTTTCTGTAGGCAGTGGGTTCGCTTTCCATTTCTGAGTTGAGGAAAGAGCCACTCCTCATACCTTCTTAGACGTGTTGGCCCATGAAGCAACTGTGCATCATATTTACTAATTCTGCCTGAGATAATCGTGCAATCCTATTTTTTATGTAGTTGGCTAAAATCCCACAGGGTACCGTAGCAGTTAGTGTGGTGCTCTTATAGCTTGGGATTTTGGAGTTCAGAATTCAAATCCGACATCATCTGTAAGGAGTCTGTACATCCTCCCGGTGAAATGCATTGGGTTTCTCCAGCTCAGCTCAGGCTTCCTCCCACAGTCCAAATTAGTGGGTTAGATGGTCATTGTCAATTGTTCCATGATTAGGCTGGGGTTAAATCGAGGGTTGTCAGGTGGCATGGGTCGAGAGCCGGGAGGGCCTATTCTGTGCTGTATCTCAATAAGTAACTAAATCTCACAGTTACATCAATGCACACAGAATGCTGGAGGAATTCAGCGGGTCGGGCAGCATCTAAATCACATTTACATCCCCACTTTGGCACTGGATTAAGTACTGAGTCTGTCCTATTATCTTTATCTTGCAATGCTCTCCTACTTTGATGGCTGTCTTTGTTCTGGATACTTTATTTCTTTTACCTTCCAACCTCTTGTGGTATGTTCAGCACTTTGCCCCCTTGTATTTCTCATCTCTCTGAATTTGAGCTGTGGTATTTGTCTCCATCTACTGGAATAATCCCATTTGTAGTCTGCGTGCATTTTCCAATGTCCGCATGTATTCCAGTTGAGAAATCTCTCCACAGGAGTTTCTACACCTCCAAGTTCGTCCTCATAAATAAAACTTTTAGAAACCTCTCCTCTCTCATCTTTTTCCATTCTCCATTCTGGCTCCCTTCTCACCCCTTCTTTTCCTTGGCCTGCGTATCCACTCACTCTGGTGCCCTGCTCCTTCCCTTTCTTTGTTCGTTCGCTCTCCTCTCCTAACAGATTCTTTCTTCAGCATTCAAGATTGCATAATGTCATTTCTTGTACAAAAGTGTAAAGGAGAACAAAATATTTGTTACTCTGGCTCCGATGCAGCGCCAAAAAAAAAGCACAATAAGTTAAAGAGCACAATAATAAAAATACATATAGGATAGCTTATATACAGTGTTTGTATCTATATAAAGTGATGCTAGGTCCAAGAGTAAGCTGACTGACAGTAAGTGACAAAGTAGGGTCAAAGTAGTGTACTGTTCAGTTTGGTTGATAGTTTAACTCTTATTCTACATATGGATATGTTGTCTTGATTATTTTGATGTATTTTTCTCTGTTGTTGATTTTCAATAATAATTAATAAAAAGATTTAAAAATGAAAATGAAAGTAGTGGACAGAGCTATTGATTAGCCTTACTATTTTGGGAAAGTAACTATTTTGGAGACTGGTTGTTCTGTAGTGGATGCTACATAGCCTCCCCTCTGATGGGAGTAGGACAAACAGTCCATGTGCAGGGAGGATGAGATCTTTCCTGATGGTACTGGCCCTTTTCCATCACCTTTCTGCATATACGTCCTTGATGGTGGGTAGGCTAGTGCTGGTGATGTATTCGGCTGTTTTGACTAACCTAGCCTTTCTGTCCATCCCAGTGCAGCTTCCGTACCATGCAGTGATGCAGCATGCTCGGATGCTGTCTCTTACACATCTGTAGAATGATGTGAGTATAGATGTGCATAGACCAGCTCTCTTCAGCCTTTTCAGAAAGTAGAGGCATTGTGAGCATTCCTGATTGTGTATGATGTGTTCTAGGACCATGAGAGATTGTGCAAGATGTACACACCCAGGAGTTTGGAACAGCTCACAATTTCCATTGCTGTCCCACCAATATAAAGAGGGTTGTGAGTTCTCCTGGACATGATAATCATCTCTTTTGGTTTTTTTTGACAAAGAGGAAGAGGTTTATTTTTACCTATCATCTCCCTGCTTCTCACCATTCCCCCTACACCACCACCTACCTTCCTCCTCACTGAGCTTCATCTATCACCTGCCAGTCTGCACTCCTTCCCCTCTCCCCGCCACCTTATTCTGGCTTCATTCTCCTTCCTTTCCAGTCCTGATGAAGGATCTCAGCCCAAAAGATCAACTGTTTATTCTGTTTATTCCTCTCCCTAGAAGCTGCCTGACCTGCTGAGTTCCTCCAGCATTTTGTGTGTTTTGCTCTGAATTTCCAGCATTTGCAGAATCTCTTGTGCATAAAAGTTCACCCTGCCCTGTTTGCATTTGATGTTTAAAAATACACACAGTGGTCACTGAGAGTACGGTCATGGTCCTCTGCTGTGGTAGCTCATCTACTTTCAGGTCCGTCGTGTTGTGTGTTCAGAGACCATTTGCATATCGCTGTTGCAATCCACTGTTTGAGTTACTGTCACCTTCCTGCCAGCTTGAACCAGTCTGGCCATTCTCCTCTCACCTCTCTCATTAACAAGCCATTTTTGCCAAAAGAACTGCTGCTTTACTGGGTGTTTTTTTCCTGTTTTTCACACCATTCTCTGTAAACTTTACAGATTGTCGTGTGTGAAAATCCTAGGAGATCAGCGGTTTCTGAGATATTCAAACCACACCATGTGGCGCCATCATTCCATGGTCAAAGTCACTTAGAACACATGCCTTCCCCCATTCTGATGTTTGGTCTGAACAACAACTGAACCTCTTGACCATGTCTGCATGCTTTTATGCATTGAGTTGCTGCCGCATGATTGGCTGGTTAGATATTTGCATTAATGAGCAGGTGTACGGGTGTACCTATTAAATTGGCCACTGAGTGTGGTTGACAAGGAAACAGAGGTGGAGGAAAATGAGCCTTCACTGACTGGCATAAGCACAATTTCCTGAATGGCTTCACTATGCTGCATGAGATAGTTTTCTCTCCTACAAGTGGGAATCTATTAACCTACTTTTAACATGCAATGGACCTGCCATCGCAGAGATCCCACCATCAACACCATGAATGAAAAAGTTAATATAAATCCCATGAGCTATATGGCATCAGATGTCACACGAATTGCTGGAGGAACTCAGCAGATCAGGCAGCATCTATCAAAAGAAATAAACAGTTGACATTTCAAACCGGGACCCTTACATTGACTCTCTCCATAGATGCTGCCTTACCTGCTGAGTTTCTCCACCAAGAAACATTTCTTGTGTGTTGCTCTGGATTTCAAGTGTCTGTAGAATCTCTTGTGCTTACAAGGCCAGAAGATACATTATAGATAGTTATGAGACTCTTAGATAGGCACATGGATGAAAGAAAAAAATTAGCGCTATATGGGAGGGAGGGTTTAGATTGACCTTGGAGTATTTTAAAGAGTTGGCACAATACATTGATGAAAACTATCCCTCATTCCCTTGCCTGTCCCTCATGGTTTCACTGATCTCTCTCAGATTTATGTTGAACGTAATGATATCCCATGTTCTCATTTGATTGCTGTGTACTCATCTTTTATATGGTTGTTAAATCCTGGAATTGGGACAATTGCATTAGATCAGGGGTTCCCAACCGTTTTTATGCCATGGACCAATAACATTAAGCAAGGGATTCCCAACAGGGGACCCCCTTTTTAGAGAGTGTGATCACTACAATCCCATTAACATTCTGCTCACCTACATTCCAAGGATGTGTTGGTAGCAGCCCACAAGTGTCACCATACTTCCAACACTAACATAGGATGTCCACAACTTCCCTTACGTCAGAGAATGTGGGAAGAAACGAGATCCGCCAGAGGAAGCCCACACAGACATGGGGAGAATGTACACCCTCCTTACAGGCACCGGCGGGAATTCAACCTGGTTCACTGGCGCTGTGAAGTGTTACGCTAACTGTTACACTATCGTGCCACTGTGTGGTTGATGTTTGGTACAGACCCAGTGGTTGGCATGGACTCATAATTTGTTCTGTTCCTCTGAATTACGACATTGATCACACTTAAAACATATTTATTTGATTAGTATTTGGGATTTCTTCAGACACAAACAGGATTTTCTTTCTAAGATTTCCCACGGTCTGTTCTCTCCCATTACAGTATTTGGCTGAATTATTTTGTATTTTATTTAGTTATTGAGATGCAGCACAGAACAGGCCTTTCCAGCCCTTCGAGCCACGTCACCCAGCAATACCCCAATTTCATCCTAGCTTAATCATGGGACAATTTACAATGACCAATTAGCCTACCAATATCTTTAGACTGTAGAATGAAACCAGAGCACACAGAGGAAACACAGCTGGTCACAGGGAAAATGTACAAACTGCTTACAGACAGCAGTGAGAATTGAACCCAGGACACCTGTACTGTAAAGTACTGTGCTAACACTATGCTCTCATACCACCCTGGAGGCTGTAAACTGCCTCAGGTACACAGGAGAGAGGTAGATCTGGGTAGAATTTGGTATAGCTAACAACCAATCCCACAGTTTAATAACCTTTTCTATCTTCTGGCAACACACACAAAGTGCTGGAGGAACTTAGCAGGCCAGGCAGCACCTATGGAAAAGACGTTTTGGGCCAAGACCCTTAAACAGGACAGTGAATTTTCTGTTCCAGTTTATTGCGCATCATAGTGTAAGCTGCTCCTGCAGAGGGTGCTCTCCTTAACCTCTGCTTCTTCAGCCCTCATTGGTATTTGGTTTTAGCAAAGTATGTTTATATTTATCACAGATATAATGTGAGTGTATAATATGCACGTGGCCAAGTGGTTAAGGCGTTCGTCTAGTGCTCTGAAGGTCGCTAGTTCGAGCCTTGGCTGAGGCAGTGTGTTGTGTCCTTGAGCAAGGCACTTAACCACACATTGCTCTGTAATGACACCGGTGCCAAGCTGTATGGGTCCTAATGCCTTTCCCTTGGACAACATCAGTGGCGTGGAGAGGTGAGACTTGCAGCATGGGAAACTGCCGGTCTTCCATACAACCTTGCCCAGGCCTGCGTCCTGGAAACCTTCCGCCTTGGATCCATGGTCTCATGAGACTAACGGATGCCTATATAAATGTGAGTGTTAACTGTGGTAAGAGGCTGGAAAATTCACTGTGACGTGGAGTTTGAGTTTGATGGGTTCTGATGTAAAATGAGCGGAGGAAAGTTTAAAGGAGATGTGTGGGGCAAATATTTTACTCAGAGTGGTCCATGCTGAGGCAGGTGCTTGCAATAGTGGTGGAGGCAAATATGATAGTGGTATTTACAAAGTTGTTAGACTCATGAATATGCATAGAATGTAGGGACATAGATTACTTACAGGCAAAAATGATTTAATTTAATGAGGCTTTATGCTTAGAACAGACGTTGCAGGCTGGAGGACTTGTCCTTGTCCTATACTGTTCCATGTTCAATATTCAAGCCATGCCCAATTCTCAAGGAGCTGTTCTAGCTTCTATTCAGGTTCAGATTGAGATTTATTTGTTACATTTACATCAAAACATGCAGTGAAGTTTGAGTTACTAACTAACACACCCAAAAATGTGCTGGAAACAGCCCACATATGTCGGCATACATTCCAGTGGCAACATAGCATACCCATAATATTCAGCAGAACAGCACAGAGCACAAAACAGAACATACCAAGCAACAAAAACGAAACAAACCCTGTTCCTCCCTCTCTGCTATCCACCCACCCATGCACAGACATAGCCCCCTAACCCAGGACAGAGTGTCTTTAACCTCTAGCCTTCAATGTGCTCCTGGTCCCAACTTCCGCAGTGGACTCACAGAGATTCGCCTTCAGGCCTTGACCGTTGGATCTCCAAATGACCTTTGGGCTTTGATCTGGGCCTCTGATCAAACATTGGGCTTCGATCCAGATTTCTGATCGACCATCAGGCTTTGATCTAGATATCCAATTGACCTTCCATCTTTGACCTGGACTGCCAATCAACCTTACAGCTTTGATCCGGGCCTCGGTTATCCAATTGACATTTGGGTGCTGATTTTCGGTATTGACTGAGGACTCACAGACGATGACGAATGTGGACCCTGTATGAGATCTGACTACTTGAGATTGCACATGTTCAGTGATGTTACCTCAACAGACAGGCAACTATGTAAATACAAGTTGTTGTTGAATACCCTGAGCAAGTATTTCTGTGCAAGTGCTACAAGACATCAAGTTCCAGGGGCTCTCTTGAATTCTTCCCTACTAACATTATACCATTAACTTATATCTTATTCAATTAATTGGAGTATGAGCACAAATAGCTCACCATAACTTGTAGCGCAGAAATATGTGAGAAGAATAGAGATAAAATACAGATAGTTTGTTAATTAATAGATTAAAGTCAATTACCATGATACCATTAAAGATGTTGTGGGAACTGTTGGAATGCAATTCTTGTGTTCATACCCAAAGACATCTCAACTACTTAACCTAGGCTATCAAATATGTTTCATACATGGTCACTAAAGTGTTAAGATGGTAAGACATAGGAGCAGAATTTGGCTCATCAAATCTGTTCTACCATTTGATCACAGCTGATTTATTATCCCTCTCAACCCCCATTCTCCTACGTTCTCCCCAGAACCTTTGATGCCTGTCCTAATCAAGAAGCTATCAATCTCTGCTTTAATTATACCCGATGACATGGCCTCCACAGCCATCTGTGGCAATGAATTCCACAGATTCACCCCTTTCTGGCTAAAGAAATTCCTACTCATCTCCATTCTAAAGCAACGTCCTTGTATTCTGAGGTTGTACCCTTTGGTCCTAGACTCCCGTAATATTGGAAACATTCACTCTATCTGGCCCTTTTAGTATCTGATATATTTCAATGAGATCCCCCTTCATTCTTCTAAATTCCGAGTACAGGACCAAAGAAATAAAATGCTCCTCATAAGTTACCCCTTTCATTCCCAGGATCATTCTTGTGAGCCTCCTCCGTATCCTCTCCAGTGCCAGCACATCCTTTCTGCTCACAATACACCACGTGCAGTCTAACCCATGCCTCATAACGTGCCATCTTAGCATTTCCTTGCCACCGACTCAACCTACAAGTTAATCTGCAGGGAATCTTCCACGAAGACTCCCAAGTCCCTTTGCACCTCCAATTTCTGAATTTGCTCCTTTTTAAAAATAGAATACGGTTTATTCATTCTCCCTACCTTGGGGTAAAGGAAAGGCAAAAGAGATGAAAATCAAAACAAAACTGCAGATTCTGGATATTTAAAATAAAAACACGAAGGCACTGGAAACGCTCAGCGCGTCAGGCAGCTTCTGTAGAGAGAGAAACAGAGTTAAGGTCGTTCCACTGATGCTAACTTCCGTGTGTCACCAGCATTTGCTCCACAGCTGCTTGCCTGACCCACTGATCAACAGGATTTATAGTGCAGGGGGAGAGAGCTAGTATAAAGTAAAGTGCTGAAAGGGAAGGGGACGATAGGGATTGGCAAGTGACAGATGGAACCAGGAGAGGTTATTAAGATGAAGGTACGATAAGATTAGCTTTATTTTTCAATTGTACAGTGAAATGTGTCATTATGCATCACATCAAATTAGCCAGAATTCTGCTGGGCAGCCTGCAAGTGTCTCTGTGTTTCCAGCAAAAACATATCGTGCCCATAACCAACCGGATGTCTTTGGAATGTGAGTGGAAACCGATGCAGTCACAGAGAGAACATACAAAATCCTCACAGACAATGGTGGTACTGTAAGAGTTTTCAGCTACCACTTCGCTACCATGCCGCGCCAAATGGTTGATGATGTTTCATTAGGAGTTGCAAGCTGAACTTCCACTCCTGTTTGGATGCTGCCCGATCTATTGACTAACTCGGGCATTTAAATGCCTTCGCTGTGATCACTGCCACTGTAAAGCATTACACTAACTGCTACACTGTGAGGTGGTTAACAGAGTACAAGGTTCAAATTTCAAAGTAAACTATTATCAAAGCACATATATGTCACCATATACAACCCCCAGATTCATTTTCTTGTCGGCATACTCAATAAATCTATAGAATAATAACCATAACAGAATGAAAGACCATGTGTACAAAGGATAACAAATAGTGCAACTACCAAAAGAAATAAATAATAATAAATAAATAAGCAATAAATATTGAGACCATGACGCAAAGAGTTGGTAGGCAGAAGTTGAGCGAATCTTGCCTAATTGCCCAGGTCTATGCCAGGTGTTTTTGTAGAACGGGAGTTAAAGGTGCAACAAGAAGAGGTTGCTATCAAATGAACTTGATGTTATGATAAATAGCTTTCAGCATCTCTGTTAGCAGAAACAGCTTGTTGCCTCAGGATTCTGATAACCAAAGACTGTAGGAAGGGTTGTTTTCTCTATCCCAGCATTATCAAGACTCTGGAGAGGGTGCAGAATGCTGCCTGGATTACAGGGCGTGTGCCTTAGGGAGGCTGGACAAGCTTGTATTGTTTTCTCTGGAGTAACAGAGACTGAGATGAGATCTGTAGAGATTTATAGGATTATGAGAGGCATAGATAGAGCAAGCAGACAATATCTTTCTTTCTAAAGGTTGAAACATCTAATATCAGAGGGCATGCATTTAAGTGTGAGGGGACATAAGTTCAAAGGAGATGTGAGGGGCAAGTTTTATACACAAAGTGGTGGATGCCTGGAATGTGCTGCCTGGAATTAGATTAGATTAGATTAGATTCAACTTTATTGTCATTGTGCTGAGTACAGGTACAAAGCCAGTGAAATGCAGTTAGCATCTGACCAGAAATGCAAAGAATAGTGTTATTTACAAAATAACTGCGAATAAAAAGTAAGTGCTACAGCACACAAATATAAAAGTACTGAGACAGTACAATATGGGTGCAATACTGCTTAGCGCTGTGATGTGAGGTTCAGCAGAGTCACAGCCTCAGGGAAGAAGCTCTTCCTGTGCCTGCTGGTGCGGGAGCGGAGGCTCCTGTAGCACCTACTGGATGGGAGGAGAGTGAAAAGTCCATGGTTAGGGTGAGATGCATCCCTGATAATGCTTTTCGCCCTGCCCAGGCAAAGCAGAAACATTCAGGACATTTAAGAAACATTAAGATAGGAACACGAATGTGAGGAAAGTGGAAGCCTATGGACATTGTGTAGGCAGAAGGGACTAGTTTAGTTGGTCTTTTGATGACTAATTTAATTGGTTCAGCAGGACATTGTGGGCTGAAGGCTTTTTCCTGTGCTGTACTGTTCTATGTTTGACTTCATGCTTGTGCTGTCTGAACAGTAACTTGTTAACATCTGCCAGGAATTCCTTTTAATTTAAATTGCTTTTCTCATGATAAATACCTAACAGACAAAAGCTAAAGGCTAAGAATGGTCTGGGGAATGTTGTTGTTCCATACAGTTTATAGTACCACCCCATTTGTATTCCTCTGGCAACAGAAGATCTGGTTCCCATTACAGCTGGTGCTGAAACGTTGTGGCCAGCTGGTGGGGCTGCACACCACGTGGCCAGCATCACAGCGCTCCGAACCCACTCCAAGCTACCAAGGTGTTGCGGTGAATATTCAAACACAGCGCATGCATTATGAATGCTTGTCGCTACCCAACATCTGGTCGTTATTTTTTTTATCCCTGAAGCGGGGATCGAGGCTGTAGGCCAGTCATGCGTTGGACCGGCTGTGCGTAACCGATAGTCACTGGATTTGGGTAGTGATGAGGTGAATGTTTGCTGTTCTACGAGTCTGTGTTGGCCAGTGCGATCATGTTTGCTGTTGTGTGCTGGGGCAGCAGGCTGAGGGTAACAAACACCAACAGAATCAACAAACTCATTCGTAAGGCCAGTGATGTTGTGGGGATGGAACTGGACTCTCTCACGGTGGTGACTGAAAAGAGGATGCTGTCCAAGTTGCATGCCATCTTGGACAATGTCTCCCATCCACTACATAATGTACTGGTTGGGCACAGGAGTACATTCAGCCAGAGACTCATTCCACCGAGATGCAGCACAGAGCGTCATAGGAAGTCATTCCTGCCTGTGGCCATCAAACTTTACAACTCCCCCCTTGGCGGGTCAGACACCCTGAGCCAATAGGGGTCCTGGACTTATTTCATAATTTACTGGCATAATTTACATATTACTATTTAACTATTTATGGTTTTATGACTATTTATTATTTATGGTGCAACTGTAACGAAAACCAATTTCCCCCAGGATCAATAAAGTATGACTGTGACTATAAATGCCAGCAGTCCTATTTAACAATGCACAATGGCTCAGAGTGAACTTTTGAGTTCTAACTCAAATTAGAACTGCTTCAAGAGGGCTAAGCTCAAGTGGGAATTCGGTTAATTAGCAATTTTCAGAACAACCGGGTCAATGGAGAGGCTTGGTTATTTATTTATCTACTTACTTACTTAGAAATACAGCACAGTGACAGGCCCTTCCAGCCCAGTGAGCTCACACTGCACAACTACCCACATGTGGTCAGTTAACCTGGGGACCCGTATGCCTTCAGAATGTGGGAGGAAACGGGAGCACCCGGAAGAAAGCCACGCAGTCATGGGAAGAAGGTACAGTCTGCCCACAGACACTGGTGCATTTGAACCCAGGTCGCTGGCTGTAATAGTGTCAGGCTAACTGCCATGTATGATGCTGTTTAGCCCAAGGGTGGTAAATCCATGGAATTCATTGTAGATGCCAAGTCATTGGGTATATTTAAAGTAGAGGCTGATAGACTCTTCATTACGAAGGGTGTCCAAGGTTTTGGGGATAAGGCAGGAGAGAGAGGTTGAGAGAGAAAATAAATTCAGCAATGTTTGAATGGCAGAGCAAATTTGATGGGCTGAATGGCCTAATTCTGCGCCCGTGCCTGAAGATCTTATGGTCCATAATTCAAGTTTTGATCTTTCACAGGTGAAACACAAATATCTGCTCCCTGTTCAGCTGCAAACTGACCAGCAGAGGGCTTGCTGTTCAAGCAGTATCCTTGCTGTTCCTAATAGTATGCTCTTCTGGACCGAGATCTCAAATGTTGTTCCTGGGATTTATTGGAGCCACTCTCCCAGTCCAGATGTCACAGCTCCAAGTGCTCTGATCACCACTGGGATTACTCTGGTTTTAGCCTTCCTTGCTATCTGTTCTTTCAAGCCTGGAATTTCTTCAGTTTTATATATAAAATTAAGTAATAATAATAAACAAATAAAGTATGGTATATGTATATTGAATAGATTAAAAATCATGCAAAAAACAAATAATATATATTAAAAAAGTGAGGTAGTGTCCAAGGGTTCAATGTCCATTTAGGAATCGGATGGCAGAGGGGAAGAAGCTGTTCCTGAATCACTGACTGTGTGCCTTCAGGCTTCTGTACCTCCTGCCTGTTGGTAGCAATGTGAAAAAGGGCATGCCCTGGGTGCTGGAGTCCTTAATAATGGATGCTGCCTTTATGAGATACCGCTCCCTGAAGATGTCCTGGGTACTTTGTAGGTTAGTATCCAAGATGGAGCCAACTAGATTTACAAACCTCTGCAGCTTCTTTCTGTCCTGTGCAGTAGCCCCCACCCCACCCATACCAGACAGTGATGCAGCCTGTCAGAATGCTCTCCACGGTACGTCTATAGAAGTTTTTGAGTGTATTTGTTGACATACCAAATCTCTTCAAACTCCTAATGAAGTATAGTTGCTGTTTTGCCTTCTTTATAACTGCATCGGTATGTTGGGACCAGGTTAGGTCCTCAGAGATCTTGACACTCAGGAACTTGAAACTGCTCACTCTCTCCACTTCTGATCCCCCTATGAGAATTGGTATGTGTTCCTTCATCTTACCCTTCCTGAAGTCCACAATCAGCTCTTTCTTCTTACTGACGTTGAGTGCCAGGTTGTTGCTGCGGCACCACTCCACTAGTTGGTATATCTCACTCCTGTACGCCCTCTTGTCATCATCTGAGATTCTACCAACAATGGTTCTATCATCAGCAAATTTATAGATGGTATTTGAGCTACGCCTAGCCACACAGTCATGGGTATAGACAGAGTAGAGCAGTGGGCTAAGCACACACCCCTGAGGTGTACCAATGTTGATCATTAGCGAGGAGAGATGTTATCACTCATCCACACAGATTGTGGTCTTCCAGTTAGCAAGTCAAGGATCTAATTGCAGAGGGAGGTACAGAGACACAGATTCTGCAACAACTTCTCAATCAGGATTGTGGGAATGATGGTGTTAAATGCTGAGCTATAGGCGATGAACAGCATCCTGACATAGGTGTTTGTATTTTCCAGCTGGTCTAAAGCCGTGTGAGGAGACATTGAGATTACATCTGCCGTTGATCTATTGTGGCAATAGGCAAACTGCAATGGGTCTAGGTCCTTGCTGAGGCAGGAGTTCAGGCTAGTCATGCCCAACCTCTCAAAGCATTTCATCACTGTAGAGGTGAGTGTTGCCGGGCGATAGTCATTAAGGCAGCTCACATTATTCTTCTTAGGCTTTGGTATAATTGTTGCTTTTTTGAAGCAAGTGGAAACTACTGCACATAGCAATGAGAGGTTGAAAATGTCCTTGAATACTCCCGCTAGTTGGTTGGCACAGGTTTTCAGAGCCTTACCAGGTACCCCATCGGGACCTTCCGCCTTGTGAGCATTTGCTCTCTTTTAAGACCGCCCAACATCAGGCTCTGAGACAGAGATCACAGGGTCATCGGGTGCAGCAGGGATTTTCACAGCTGTAGTTGTGTTCTCCCTTTCAAAGCGGGCATAGAAGGCATTGAGGTTATCTGGTAGTGAAGCATCGCTGACATTCATGCCATTGGGTTTCGCTTTGTAGGAAGTAATGTCTTGCAAACCCTGCCAGAGTTGTCGTACATCTGATGTCACCGCCAGCCTCATTCGAAATTGTCTCTTTGCCCTTAAAGTACTTCAACTTCAACTTACTGCTTGCAATTTACAAATTACATTATTTACATTTAGAACTGAAGATTGAGGGAAAAATACACATACACACCACCCATAAGGGGTGAGAAAAAAATATATATTTTTATATGTGCCTAAGACTTTTGCACAGTACTTACTGTTCATTCACTATGTGCAGTGTCGCATGATGTGGGTGATCATAGTCTTTGACCATGACAGGGCAAATTTTTCTACAGAAGTGGTTTGCCATTGCCTTCTGCTGGGCAGTGTCTTTACAAGACGGGTGACCCCCGTCGTTATTAATACTCTTCAGAGATTGTCTGCCTGGCGTCAGTGGTCATATAGCCAGGACTTGTGATATGCTCCAGGGCTTGTAGGACTATCCACCACCTGCTCCCATGGCTTCATGTGACTCTGATCAGAGAAGGGGAGCGCTAAGCAGGTGCTACGCCTTGCCCAAGGGTGACCTGCAGGCTGGCAGAGGGAAGGATCGAGTTACACCTCCTTTGGCAGAGACGTACCTCCATCCCACCCCTCACTTTCTCTCTTATGTAAATATTTAAGTACAAGAATTCCCAAGTCGCTTTGCACATCTGATTTCTGAATTTGCTCCCCATTTATTATTATCTGAATGCATGCCTTCAAAATGCCTTAGATCTCTTCACTGTGTTAAAACTGCCATATAAATGTCAGTTAGTGTTGTTGAATACCCTGAGCAAGCACGTTGTGACAATGCCCCAGGATAATCAGTTCTGCTTCCCTGACTGAAGCGCCCCCACCCCCCATTAGTCTGTACCTCATTGTTTGTTTGTAACATTGACGGTATTATTAAAAGATTGTGGTGAATTTTCCGGGTGCTACATTTTGCATGTAAATGAACACCATTCCTCCAGAGCACCCTTGGCTGGACAATGAAGCCACCAACAGAACATTTTTATATTGTAAAAATAAAGACCATGACTGAGGCATGTTAGATCGTGAGGGACATAAACAAGGTGAAAACGTCTAGACTTTTCCCCAGATAAAGGGTGCACAAAGGAAATTCCTTATTGGTATCCATTGGCAGGACTGAATTACAAACCTAAAGATCCTCGACAGGGCAGGGTCATGATTGTAAAAGCACAGCTATGGTGGACAGGGCAAGCCATGTCATACCTGTGAAGGATTCCCGAATCCCCAAGCAGCTTTTGCTGGGCAAGAGGAATCGAGGAGAGCCCCAGAAGAGGTTCAAAGATTGTGTGAAAACTAACATTTCCCATGCTGGGATTGTACCAAAATGGCTGGAACAGAGGGTGTAAGACCAGAGTGGCTGGTGAGCATTGGTTAGAACCGCTGACAACAACCTGGAGGAGAGACACCGAGCGGTACTTATCGCTGCTCGACAACGAAGGAAAGGAAAGGATGTGTTGTCATTGGAGAGAGTCCAGAGGAGGATCACAAGGATGATTCTGGGAATGAAGGGGTTAACATGTGAGGAGCATTTGACAGCGTTGGGCCCATACTCATTAGAATTTAGAAGAATGCATGGGGATCTCGTTGAAACCTACTGAATGTTGAAAGGACTACATAGGATGGATGTGGAGAGAATGTTTCCTATATTAGGGGAGTCTGCCACAGATATATAACACAGATTTTGCAGTGGACTCAGGGGAGGGGCAAATATCACTGGTACAGCATCAAGCAACACACATCAAAATTGCTGGTGAACGCAGCAGGCCAGGCAGCATCACCAGCAATTTTGCATCCACCAGTAATTTTGATGTGTGTTGCTTGATGCTGTACCAGTGATATTTGCCCCTCCCCTGAGTCCACTGCAAAATCTGTGTTATATATCTGTGGCAGACTCCCCTAATATAGGAAACATTCTCTCCACATCCACTCTATTCATCCCTTTCAAAATCCGATAGGTTGCAATCAGATCTCCCCTCATCATGAACAATGATGAGATGGCCTACAGACAGGAGATGGAAGAGCTTGAGGCTTGGTACCAGACAAATAACCCCTTCGTCAATGTCAACAAGACAAAGGAGATGGTTATCGACTTCAGGAGAACTCGTACCATGCACAACCTTCTACATCAGCAGTGATAACTCTGAGCAGTTTCAGACTCCTGGGAGAGTCACATCATACACAACCTCTTGTAGTTCCAGAACACATTCTACATAATCAGGAAAGCTCACCAACATCTCTACTTTCTGAGGAGGCTGAAGAGAGCTGAACTTTGCACATCTATACTCATGTCATTCTACAATAGAGAACATTCTAACATACTGCATGGTACAGAAATTGTACTGCGACAGATGGGGAGTTTCTACCATGAGTTGTCAAAGTTACTCAACGCATCACTAGCACCAACCTACCTGCCATCAAGTACATATATACAGAAAGGTGCCAGAAACATCATGAGGAATCCCACACACTCTGCTCATGAGCTGTTTGTCCCACTTCCATCAGGGAGAAGGCTATGTAGCATCAACACCAGAACCACCAGACTCAGTTACTTTCCCCAAGCAGTAAGGCTGATCAACTCCTCCACCCACTAACCCTCCCTTCCACACCTTCAACCACCACTACTTTATCATTTCCTGTCAGACACTCCTGTGCCTAGCATCACTTTATGGACATACAATCAATCTATGTATATAGGCTATCTTATGTATTCATGTTTATTGTCTTTTATTATATTGTGTTCTTTATCTTATTGTATTTTTTCTGTTATAGCAGATCCAGAGTAACAATTATTTTGTTTTCTTTTACACTTGTGTGCTGGAAATGACATTAAACAATCTTGTCATTCTTCTAAACTCCAGCAAATACAGGCCCAGCACCATTAAGCTCTCCTCATATTAACCCTTTCATTCCTGGGTAATTTTCATAAACAGATATTGGAAGTATTCAACAGGTCAGCCAGGATCAGTGCTCACTCTGTTTCTTCTCCCCTTTGATGCTCCCTGACCTGCTACTTCCAGCATTTCCTAATTTTATTTCGGATATCCTGCACCTACAGTTTTTCAAAGTTCAAAGTAAATTTATTATCATTGTACTTATATGTCATCATATACATGTCATTCCTTGCAGGTATTCACAGTAGAACAAAGAAATACTTAAGAATCAATGAAAAACTGCACACAAAACAAAGACAAGCAACCAATTTGCAAAAAAAAAGAAACCCCCACTAATAATAAATAATATTGAGAACATGAGTTGTAGAGTCCTTGAAAGTGAATCTGTAGGTTGTGGAACCAGTTCTGAGCTGAGGTTATTCCTGCTGGTTCAGGAGGCTGATGGTTGTAGGGAACCTGGTGGTGTGGGACCTAATGCTCCTGTACCTTCTGTCTGATGGTAGGAGTGAGAGGAGAGCATGGACTGGATGGTGGAGGTACTTGATGATGGACACTGCGTTCCTGCACAGCGTTCCTTGTAGGTGCGCTCAATGGTAGTTCAGGCTTTGTGATGTACTGGGCCGTGTCCACCACTTTTTGTTGGCTTTTCCATTGGTGTTTCCATACCAAGCCATGGTGCAACTGGTTAGGGCTCTCTCAACTGTACATCTATACAAGTTTGTCAAGGTCTTAGGTAAAATGGCCAACCTGTGCAAGTTTCTAAGAAAGTAGAGGCACTGCTGTGTCTTCCTTGTAATGGCAGTTACATGATGGTCCCAGGACAGATCCTTTGACATGATCACACCCAAGAATTTAAGGTTACCAATGCTCTCCACCTCTGATCTCCTAATGAGGACTGGCTCATCGACCTCCAGCTTCTTCCTCCGGTAATCAATAAACAACTCTTTGGTTTTGCTGATATCAATCTCACTCTTATTCATCACCTCCTTTGATTCTGCCAACATCATTGGTGTCAACATCAGCAAACTTAAATATGGCACTGGAGCTGTAGTCAGCCTCGTAGTCATAATTCTAAAGTGATTAGAGCAGGGGACTCAGCACACAACCTTGTGGTGCATCTGTGCTGATGGTGACTGATGTTTTGCCCTTTAGCGGTGAATATCGGACTGACTCATACCTCGATGCCCACTGGCACAGTGTGGAGCACTTTTTGCTCTGAGTGCTCATCATGATGCTGTTCACCCCGCAGGAAAGAAGAACAAGCTGAGAGTTTATTACCTGTCGTGGCTGAGAAACAAGATACTGCGCAATGACCCAGAAGTGGAGAAGAAGCAAGGCTGGGTGCCGGTTGGTGATCTGGAAGGCTGTGTCCACTACAAAGTTGGTACGTGTTGATCGTCTGGGGGATGGGCTGTTTACTACTCCTTGCCTTTGCATTGGGTTGTTGCTTCTGTTTTAAAGAATGATTTTTGTGCTGCTCAGCTGACATTCAGAAATGTTGGCACAAGGTTCAATCCCCTTCTTTGTTCCATCCAACTACCATACCCACAGGCTTTCTCCTTTAACTCCATTAACTACGTTTGGTTCCACCTAAGATACACCTGTCCCCAAATGGTTTCCATGATCCTATTATCGTCTTTTCACCCTCCAGCAGCCAACTCCAACCTTCACAGTTTCCTTCCCCATCTATCTTCATCTCTGCAAGCAGCAGGTTCCATGCACGAATCATACTGTGTAAAAAAATTACCTCTGACTGCTCCCCCCCCATATTTTATGCTAATCATTTTATATCCTCTCATATTGGCCACTTCTGCCCTGGGAAAAGGTGCTGACTGTTTCTATCAAGTCACCTCTCATCCTCCTTCACTCCAAAGAGGAAAAACCCTCGCTCACCCAAACTTTCCTCCGAAGACATGCTCTCTAATCCAGGGGGAATCCCGGTAAATCTCCCCTGAACCTTTCCTAACAGTTCCACATCCTTCCTACCACATTTGCCTCCACTACCACTCCTGGCAGCACATTCCAGATACCCACTGTCCTGTGTAAAAGAAAAAAAATTGCCACAAACACCAGAAGGTTGTGCCAAGACGAAGGCATCCTCAGGGTGGAGGAGCAACACTTATATTCCATCTGGGTACCCTGAAACTGGATGGCATGAATCTCGATTTCTCCTTCCGGTGAACAAATCTCCCCCCCCCCCCATCCCCATTTCCTCTTTTCCCCACTCTGGCCATTTACTTCTTCTCATCTGCCGATTGTTATTTCCCCCTAGATCCCCTCCTCCCTCCCTTTCTCCCACCTGGTCTCACCTATCACCTTCCAGCTTGCCTCTTTCCCCTCCCCCCATCTTTTTATTCAGGCATGTTCCCCCTTCCTTTCCCGACTGGTCACTCTTTTCCAAAGATGGTGCCTGACCTGCTGTTCCTCCAGTATTTGGTGTGTGTTACCACAAATGTCTCCTTTGAACTTACAACCTTCCCTCCCACTCCCGTAAACACATGCCTTCTAGTGTTAAATATTTCAACCTTAGGAAAAAAGATTCTGGCTATCCACCCTATCTATGCCTCTCATAATCTTACATAAACTTCTATCGAGTCTCCCCATAGCCATTGCCTTTCCAAAAGCAATTTGGAATTCTTCCACCCCTGATGTTGAACATAATTTATAAACCAAAAGAATTATATTTTACAACTGTGTTTTATTGAAGTAAAATTATTCAAAAGGATTCTCATTTCCAGTCCAAGATTATAATGAGAAGGAGCATTTGGCTGCAAAGTGTCCCTGGTATTCATTTTCATCCAGTCAAACAGATTTGGCTCATGTATTTCATGACAGAAACCCTGAGTAGTCCTCGTTCTTTTTTAATTGCTCTAGTATGCATGTGGAGATGATAGGAGAGTGTTGGCAGGCTCCAAATGCGCAAAACCAGCCTCACTGACAACCAGCAGGAACTACAGAATTTCCACGCTGTCTCTCTGCTTCACTTTTTAATTCGCATGTGAATCCACGTTTCCAAGTATGATCTTCTTCCATGGTTCCGTAGCACTAGTACGCCGCTATTACAGCTCGGGCGTTCCAGAGTTCAGAGTTCAAGTCCAGCCCCAGTCTGTAAGGAGTCTCTGTCTGTCCTTCCCTTGGGATGCATGAGTTTCCTCTGAGCCCTCCAGCTTCCTCCTATGGTACAAAGACATACTAGTAAGGTTATTGTCCCACGATTCAGTTAGGGTTAATTGGGTTTGTCAGGGGTGGCGGTGTGACATGGCTTGAAGGGCCAACTCCACACTGTATCGCTATATAAATAAAAAATATATATTGAATACTTTAACCGATCCTATAATGTTATTTTCTTTCAACAGTTGCATTAAGCTACTGTTGTCAGCTAGGTATAATGATACTGTGATATATTCACATGGCTTCTTTCTGTTAAGTATGGATGAGGCCTGCACATTTTGGCCTTCCTCATAATACCTAGTTCTCCATTGAAGATTGCGTTTAGATCTGTTTCTCCAACTCAGACAATACTTTCCAGATCATGATAAACCAGCAGTCTTTAAAGAAAACTCATCTGTATCCTTCCGCATCATTGTGTGATATGGAAGCTGCAAGACGCGGCAGAGGACAGTAAAAACAACTGAGAGAATCGTTGGGGTCTCCCTCCCCTCTATTTGTGACATTTACAGGGAGTATTGCAGAAAAAGAGCCCAAAGCACTGTTGAGGACCTCCACCACCCGTCCCACAATCTCTTTGACCCACTACTGTCAGGAAGGAGGTACAGAAGCATCAGGACTAGGACTGCCAGACTGAGTAACAGCTTCTTCCCCCCAGGCTGTGAGACTAATGAATACCCTGCCACTACTGAGGTCTCATCACTAGGACAGCGAGCTGTTTACCTTTTACCTGTGCTGCGCTTTACTACATGAACTTTGAATTATGTTTTACTAATTTATTTATAATATAATATTCTGATTTATGTTCCGCGTCTTCTATACATTGTCTGGGTGCTCCGTAGTCTAGAGGAAAGTTGCTTCGTTTGATTGTATATATCTACAGTCAGCTGACAATACACTTGAACTTGAAATCTGGCCGTCCTGCAAGCAAAAGTATTCTTTGTAAGCTCTCCATGATTCTGAGGTACCTTTGTTAAGGAATGTATGGAAATACATTTTCTCCTTTTGTACTTCCTACATTCTATACCCTTCATTTTCTGTTTCTATCTCACTATAGGGAAGAGTCCATGTGGGGGAGTGGTTCGGGCTGGTTTCAGTTGGTTCTGCCGAATCCAATCAATCCACACATGGACCATAACTCTCCATGCCCTTCGCATCCATGAACTTATCCAAATTTCTCTGAAATGTTGAAATCAAACTCACACCCACCACTTCCTCTGGCAGCTCATTCCACACTCTCACCACCTTCTGAGTGAAGAAGTTCTCCTTCATGTTCCCCTAAAACATTTCACCTTTAACCCTCAACCTATGACCTCTAGTTCTAGTCTCACCCAACCTCAGTGGAAAAAGCCTGCTTGCATTTGCCCTATCTATACACCTTATAATTATATACACCTCTACTAAATCTCCCCTCGTTTTCCTACACTCCAGGGAATAAAGTCCAAATCTTTGCCTATAACTCAGGTCCTCAAGTCCTGGCAACATCCTCTTTCAATCTAGTTTATATCTTTCCCATTGGCAGTTGACTAGAACTGCTCAAATACTCCAAATTAGACCTCACCAACATCTTATACAACTTCAGCATAACATCCCAATTCCTGCAGTTTATAACAGTCATGTGCAGAGCAGTTGTCATAGCACAATAATAAGCATCCATATAGAATGCTTTCTATGGTGCATCAGTAAAAATCAGTAAGGATTGACAAGGACATGCCAAATTTCTTCAGCCCCCCTGAGGAATTGCTGCCTCACATTTAGCAGATGGAGTGAGATGAAGGATGTGACATCACCGTGTCACAAAACATGGAGACAGGCCCTTCAATCCACTACATCTGTACTATTAACGTGCCCACATCGATCCCATTTTACTCTTGTCAGCTTCCTACCCACTCTTCCCAGATGCAGCAGTCATCTGCAAATTAGGGGAAATTTCCACTGGGGCAGCATCCAGGCTGAAGGTGGCGCTGCCCCCCCTAGTGTTCACTCAGCAGAAGACAAGCTCTGCTGTGGTCAGCTGCAGATTTCTGAAGGATTCGTGTCTCAAGTCTGGATTTTTTTGTTACTTTTTGGCTATATCCTACTGATACCTTTATAGGCTTGCTATCTTGTATGAGCTTTGTGTGCTTTATGCTGTGTGACTGTCAGTACTATGTTTTGACGCTGGAGTAACAATGTCTCGTTTGGCTGTATTCATGGGTATTCATGTATTGTTGAATGACAATTAAACTTGAAATGAATTCAATTCAGTTTACAGTACCAACTAACCTACCTGGATATATTTACCTGGCTATATAACCTGGGGAGATTTAAAGCAGTCATTGATAGGTTCATGATTAATGAAGGTGTCAAAGTTTATGGGGAGAAAGCAGGAGAATAGGTTTGAGCAGGAGAATAAATAAGCCTTGATGGAATGGCCCAGCAGCCTCGAAGGGCCAAATGGCCTAATTCTGCATCTATGTCTTATCGTCTAATGGTCTTATGATCTCATCTCCCTAATTTATGACATTATTTACTTTGGATGTTTCTTGACAGCCACCAGAGTGAACCTACATAGAACATAGAACAGCATAGAACAGATGCTTCAGCCCAAAGTATCTGTGGACCACAAGATGCCAAATTAAACTAAATCATTTCTGCCTGCTTATGATCCATATCCATATCCATTCATATTCACGAAAGCCTTTTAAACACCACTGCCATTTCTGCCTTCACCACTATCCCTGGCAACACGTTCCACTCTGTGTAAAAAAGGAACATCTCCTTTGAAATTTTTGCCTCTCACATTCAGTGCACATCCTCTATTATTTCATAAACACAAGGAAGTCTGCAGATGCTGGAAATCCAAAGCAGCACACTCAAAATGCTGAAGGAACTCAGCAGATCAGAGGGCATCTAAGGAAGTGAATAAGAAATCTACATTTTGAGCAGAGACGCTTCTTCAGGACTGGAAAGAAATGGGGAGGACACCAGAATAAAAGGGTGGGAGGAGGGGAATGAGAATAGCTAGAAGGTGATAGGTGAAGGCAGGTGGGTTGGAAAGGTGAAGGGCTGGAGAAGAGGGAATCTGATAGGAGAGAAAAGTGGACTATAAGAGAAAGGGAAGGAGGGGGGGGGACCAGGGGGAGGAGATAGGCAGGTGGAAAGAGGTAAGAAACCAGTGTGGGGAATAGAAGGAGAAGAAAGGGGAGACAGAATTTTTTTTAACCAGAAGGAGAAATTGATATTCATGTCATCAGGTGGGGGGCTACCCAAACGGAATATAAGGTGTTGCTCCTCCACCCTGAGAGTGGCCTCATCTTGTGCCATAAATCCTCAATCATTTGGTACTTCTACCCTGTGAAAAGCATTCTAACTCTATTCTCCACCCGATTTATAGGGAAAGGTTGAATAGGTTCAGACTTTATTTCCTGGAGTATAGGAGAATGAGGGGAAATTTGGTGGAGGTATACAAAATTATAGGTATAGAGTTCTAAGGTGCAGAGGAGGTGTAAGGCACCCCTTCCCTTGGGCAAGGTGTAGCACCTGCCCTGCCTCCCCCCAAGCATGGTCACGTGAAGCCATGGGAGCAGTTGGCGGATGGTTGTACGAGCAGTTGGTGCATATCACAAGTCTTTGTTATGCAACCACTGACACCAGGCAGACACCAGGCTGAAGGTTATTGATATTGACTGGGGTCACCCATCTTGTAAAGACATTGCCCAGGAGAAAGCAATGGCAAACTGCTTCTGTATAAAAACTTGGCAAAAACAGACCTAGTCATGGAAAGACCATGATTGCCTATGTCACCTGACATAGCACATAATGAACAAATGAAACAAAATTATGATGGGTATAGACAGGGTAAATGCTAGCAGGTATTTTCCCTTGAGGTTGGGGAAGATTAGTACTAGAGGTCATAGGTTAAGAGTGAAAGGTGAAACATATAAAGGAAACCTGAGGGAGAACTCAGATGAATCAATGGGAGTGGGGAACAAGCTGCCTACAGACGTAATGGACGTGGATACAGTTCTATCATTTATGAGAAGTTTGGCAAAGTACGTGGAAGTGGGGGAAATGGGCAGGTTTCTGTATTCTAGTGGTCTATGACCCCATAACTCTAAACACATGATAGAACCAATTCAGTCACTCTAGTGTAAAGCCAATTCTCAGACTAATTACTGATTATTAAAACATTTCTAATTATCACTAATTAATGTGTGACCCAATTGTATCATGTATTTTGATATATCAATTAATTTTGATACCAAAATGATTGGAACATTAATTCCTTTTGTTTACAGTTAAATATGAAAGGATTAAATTCCTAGTGATTGCTCTGAAGAATTCGGTTGAAGTCTATGCATGGGCTCCAAAACCGTATCACAAGTTCATGGCATTTAAGGTAAGCTAATTCACACGGAAGCTAATTGTGAAATATTGACCAAATGATGATTATCAGTGGTTTGATTCAAGTTTCAAGGCAACACACACAAAATGCTGGGGAAGCTCAGCAGGTCATGCAGCATCAATGAAAATTAATAAGCATTCATTGGGCTGAGACCCTTCTTCGGGACTGGAAAGGAAGGGGGAGGAAGCCAGAATAGAAAGGTGGGGTGGGGAAGGAGGATACTAGAAGGTGACAGGTGAAGCCAGGTGGGTAGGGAAGGTGATGTCATTTCCAGTATATAAGTGTAAAGGAGAATAAAAGTAATTGTTACCCTGGACCTGATGCAGCACCAAAAAAAAAACAATAATGATAAAAAAAAAAGCACAATAACTATAAATAAGTAAATTATCTTATATACATAGATTGAATGTACCTCCATAAAGTGGCGCTAGGCACTGTACTATCTGTACATAAGGTGACTAACAGGAAATAATAAAAGTTGTGAAGATGTGAGTTAGTGGGTGGAGGTGTTGATCAGCCTTGCTGCTTGGGGAAAGTAACTGTTTTTGAGTCTGGTGGTCCTGGCTATGTAGCCTCCACCCTGGTGCCACAGTGCAGTTTCCCTACCAAGCAGTGAGGCAATTTATTAGGATGCTCTCTCTTGCATATCTGTCGATTGACATAAGCATAGATGTATATAAGTCCAGATCTCTTCAGCCTCTTCAGAACGTAGGGGTATTGGTGAGCCTTCCTGATTGTGTAGAATGTGTTCTGTGACCATGAGAGGTTGTGTGACAAATTCCCAGGAGTTTGAAACTGTTCATAGTTTCCACTGCTGTGCTGCTGATGTAGAGATGTGTGAATGATGTGAGTTCTTCTGAAATCAGTAACCATTTCCTTTGTCTTTTTTTTTGAGGAAAAGGTTATTTGCCTGGTACCAGACCTCAAACTCTTCCAGCTCATTGCTGTAGGCCACCTCATTGCTGTTGGTGTTGAGCCCCATGACGGTCATGACATCGGCGAATTTGACAATGTGATTAGTTGATTTAGATACATTAGGTATTATACTAATCCTTGGAAATATTAGTTCATGTTCACAATTTACCAGGCTCACATCATTAGAACGGAGATGGATACAGCAGGTCAGAGGCCCAAAAATCCTGGTTACTCACATGAAGAAGCATTAAAACAGCTCTTGGTGTGATCATCTCCTTTGTCTTGCATTAGACAGGCAGCAGTAGCAAGGAATTTGTAAGAATTAGTAGCAGATCAGCCGGCATACCTGCCGTTTCTTTGGCATTTTTGTCTGTTTTACGAGGCCGAGTTGCTAGCTCGACATTCAACCCTCACAGATGGAAAATATGCAAGGCGCTGGTCAGATTCAAACCTGGGAACACTCACTTCGAAGTCTGGTGCTGATGACACAACACCACCGGCTGGTCACGTGATAGCAACTCAATGCATAAAAGCATGCAGACATGGTCAAGAGGTTCAGTTCTTATTCAAACCGAACAGCAGAATGGGAAAGAAATGTGATCTAAATGACTTTGACCATGGAATGTTTGTTGGTGCCAGGCGGGGTGGTTGGAGTATCTCAGAAACTGCTGATCTCCTGAGACTTTCACACACAACATTCTCTAGAGTTTACAGAGAGTGGTATGAAAGACAAAAAAAAACAACATCCAGTGTGTGGCAGTTCTGTGTGTAAAAATACCGTCAATGGGAGAGGTCAGAAGAGAATGGACAGACTGGTTCAAGCTGACAGGAAGGTGACAGTAACACAAACAACCATGTGTTATAAAGGTGGTGTGCAGAAGAGCGTCTCTGAATACACAACACATCAAACCTTGAAGTGGATGGGCTACAACAGCAGAAGACCATGAACATACGTTCAGTGGCCACTTTATCAGGTATATTAGGTACTTAACATAGTGGCAACTGAGCACAGGTTACTAGTGTACACGTCCACAGTGACTTGGAAATAAGGTGTACTGGTAATAATGACAAACACGAGTACACCATGTCAGCTTTCAGTTGGTGCCTTAAATTTTCTCTCTTCTTTCCTCTTTTTCTTAGCTATTTGTGCATCATGCAAAAAAGGCCTCTTGTGACCTTAGTAACTGAACAAAGATGGATGAAAAAATGTTCAAGGATTACTTTAATAGTAATAGTAAGCCACATAATTGAATTTCTTAATGTAATCCATCTCAGATCATATATTCGTGACCTACTTATTCAGCACACTCTTGGGTCTCTCGGTGTTAACTCCCAAGGATTGTGGAATATATTGCTTTAGAAATGTTCCAATTTCTGACTCTATTAATTGCCTGCCTTATTTAGGTTGACAGAGTTGAGAAGTGGAACAGGTTATGAGGACAAGAGACACATTGAAGTCTTTCAGACAATAACTGTTTGATGGTTTGAAAGAATTAAATGCAGCACTCACAATAAAGCTGATTTCAAAGTTCAAAGTAAATTTATTATCAAAGTACATATATGTCACTCTATACAACCTTGGGATTCATTTTCCTGTGGGTATTCATAGTAAATACCAAGAAACAAAATACTAATAATTAATTAATTACTTAATTAATATCAAGAACATGAGATGAAAAGTCCTTGAAAGTGAGTCCATAAGTTGTGGGAACAGTTCAGTGTTGGGGTAAGTGGAGCTGACTGAAGTTATCCCCTCTGGTTCATGAGCCTGATGGCTGAAGGATAATACTTATTCCTGAACCTGGTGGTGTGGGTCCTAATGTTCCTGTACCTCCTTCCTAATGGCAGCATCAAGAAGAGAGCATGGCATGGATGGTGGGGGTCAATGATGATGGATGCTGCTTTCCTGAGAGAAAACATTACCAAGTGGTTCAGTATTACGATGGAGTAAAGGGAACTACAGAGTCATGAGGGAGGACTAGCCAAAGTTGATCTGAAGCGGCCATGAGCAGGGATGATGGCAGAACAGCAAGGGTTGGAGTTCCTGGCGAAGATTTGAATAACACAGGATAGATATATCACAAAGATGAAGATGTATTCTAAAAAAGAGGGCAGATAGAGAATTGGGAACCTTTCAAAAATCAACAGATGGCAACTAAAAAAGGCACAAGGAGACAAAAGATGAAATATGAAGTTAAGCTAGCCAAAAATATATAAGAGGATACAGAACCTTTTGAAATATATAAAGAGTAAAAAAGAGATGAAAGTGGATATTGGACCGCTCAAAAAAGATGCTGGAAAGGTAGTAATGGGGGACAAAGAAATGGTAGATGAACTTAAGCATTTTGTGTCATCTTCACTGTGGAAGACAATAGCAGAATGGCAGTAATGCAGGAGTGTCAGGGTGCAGAAATGACCCTCTCCAGCATCATTGCTATTACTAAGGGGGAAGGTGCTTGGGAAGCTGAAAAGTCTGAAGGCAGAAAAGCCACCTGGACCAGTTGAACTACATACCAGGGTTTCAAAAAAGGTAGCTGAAGAGTTTGTGGAGGCATTAATAGTGATCTTCCAAGAATCACAAGATTCTAGCATGGTCCTGGAGGTCTGGAAAATTGCAAATGTCACTCCACTCCTTAAGAAGGGACGGAGGCAGAGAAAAGGAAATACAGGGTAATTGACCAGTTAGACTGACTTCAGTGGTTGGAAAAACATTGGAGTCTATTATTAAGGATAAGGTTTCAGACTGCTTGGAGGCACATGATAAAATAGACTTGGGTTTCTCAAAGGGAAGTCTTGCCTGACGAATCTTTTGGAGATCTTTGAGTAAATAACAGCCAGAGTAGACAAAGGAGAGTTAGTGCATGGTGTTTGTTTTGATTTTCAGAAGGTCTTTGACAATGTGCTGCACATGAGGCTGCTTAACAAGATAGGAGCCCGTGGTATCATGGGAAAGCTGCTAGCATGGATAGAAGATTGGCTGACTGACAGGAAGCAAAGAGTGAGGAGAAATGGGAGCCTTTTCTGGTTGTCTGTCAGTGACTAGTGGTGTGCCACAGGGGTCGGTGTTGAGAATGCTTCCTTTCATGTCATATGTCAATGATTTGGATGAAGGAATAGCAGGCTTTGTGGCCAAGTCTGCAAATGATACAAAGATAGGTGGAGGGGCAGGTAGTGTTGGTGAAGCAGGGTATCTGCAGAAGGACTCTGACAGATTGGGTAAATAGGCAAAGAAGTGGCAGATAGAATATAGTGTAGGGAAGTCCATCATCATGCACGAAGGAATAAAGCCATAGACTATTTTCTAAATTAGGAGATAATTCAAAAATCTGAGGTGCAAACGACTTGGGAGTCATCATGCAGGGTTCCTTGTTGGTTGAGTTGGTTATAAAGAAGGCAAATGCAATGTTAGCATTCAGTTTCAGAAGACTAGAATACAAAAACAAGGGTGTAATGCTGAGTCTTTATAAGGCATTGGTCAGACCGCACTTGGAGTATTATGAGTAGTTTTGGACCCCTTATCTAAGAAAGATGTGCTGGAATTGGAGACGGTCCTGAGAAGGCTTAGGAGAATGATCCTGGGAATGAAAGGGTTAACATATGAGGAGTGTTTGATCGCTCTGGGCTTATACTCGCTGGGGTTTAGAAGAATGAGGGGGGATCTCATTGAAACCTGTTGAATATTGAAAGGCCTAGATAAAGTGGGTATGGAGAGGATGCTTCCTATAGTGGAGGAGTCTATGGCCAGAAGACAGTCTCAGAATTGAGGGACATCCATTTAGAAGAGAGATATGTAAAAGAGTCTTTAGCCAGAGGTGGCTAATCTGTGGAATTCACTGTCACATATGACTGTGGAGGCCAGTTCGTTGGGTATATTTAAGGTGGAGGTTGATAGTTTTTTGATTAATCCAGGCATCGAAAGTTATAGGGGGAAGACAGAAATTTGGGGTTGAGGGGGAGGATAAATCAGCCATGATGGAATGGCAGAGTAGACACTATAGACCAAATGGTCTAATTCTGCTCCTATGTCTTATGGTCCATATAGATGTGCCCGATGGTGGAGAGACTGTTATCTGTGATGGACTGGGTTGTATCCACTTTTTGGAGGTTTTTCCATTCAGGGGCATTTGTGTTTCCATACCAAACTTTGATGTAAAAAGGGAATACACTCTCCACAATGGGGTGAGAGGGGGTAAGTTCAAAGGAGATGTGAGTGGCACGTTTTTATTCACAGAGAGCAGTGGGTGCCTGGAATGTGTTACTTTTGGTGGTGGTAGAGGCAGATACATTAGAGATTTTTAAGAGACGTTTAGATAGGCACATGAATGTGAACAAAATGGAAGGATATGGACGTTATATAAGCAGAATGAATTAGTTTAGTTGGCATTTTGATTACCTATTTAATTGGTTTGGCACAACTGTGGGGTGAAGGACCTGTTCTTGTGCTGTACTGGTCTATGTTATATGGTCTATGTTATATGTTCTATCTTCTAAGACTAAGTTAATTAATCAACTTATTCTGCTCAGACAATTAGGTGAAAGGGGCTGTCTCCATAACCCTAATGCCAGGGATGAGTTGACATGAGTCTTCACTGTGGAAGACACTAGCAATATGGTGGAAGTTCAGGTTTCAGGGTAATGAACTATGCGAAGTTACCATTACTAGGGTGAAGGTTCTTGGAAAACTGAAATGTCTGAAGGTAGATAAGTCACCCGGACCTGATGGTGGTACACCCCAGGGTTCTGAAAGAGGTGTCTGAAGAAATTGTGGAGGGATTAGTAATGATCTTTCAGAATCACTAGATTCTGGAATGGTTCCGGAAGACTGGAAAATTGCAAAGGTCATTCCACTCTTTAAGAAGGAAGAGAGGCAGAAGAAAGAAAATTATAGGCTAGTTAGTCTAACCTCAGTGGTTGGGAAAATGTTGGAGTCAATTATTAAGGATGAGGTCTCAGGGAACTTGGAGGCGCATGATAAAATAGGCCGTAGTCAGCTTAGTTTCCTCAAGGGAAAATCTTGCCTGATAAATCTGTTGGAATTCTTTGAAGAAATAACAAGCAGAATAGACAAAAAATAAGTGTTTGATGTGGTGTGCTTGGATTTTCAGAAGGCCTTTGACAAAGTGCCACGCATGAGACTGCTTAACAAGCTACAAGCCCACGATATTACATCAAAGATACTAGTTTGGATAAAGCAGTAGCTGATTCACAAAAGGCAAAGAGTGGGAATAAAGAAAGCATCTTCTGGTTCGCTGCCGATGACTAGTGGTTTCCACGGGGGTCTGTGTTGGGACTGCTTCTTTTTAAGTTATATGTCTCTGACTTGGCTGATGGAATTTGTGGCTTTATTGCAAAGTTTGTGGATGGTATGAAGATAGTTGGAGGCAGGTAGTTTTGAGGAAGTAGAGGGGCTACAGAAGGACTGAGACAGATTAGGAGAATGGGCAAAGAAGTGGCAGATGGAATACAGTGTCGGGAAGTGTATGGTCATGGAGAGGGGTCAAAGGAGGTTCACGAAAATGATGCCAGGATTGAACAGCTTGTCGCATGAAGAGTGTTTGATGACTCTGGACATGTATTCATTGGAATTCTGAAGAATGAGGGGTGGCCTAATTGAAACCTATCAAATGGTGAAGGGTCTTGATTGAATGGATGTGGAGAGAATGTTTCCTGTGGTGAGAGAGTCTAGCACCAGAGGACACAGCCTCAGAATAGAGCTGTGTCCTTTTAGCATAGAGATGAGGAAGAATTTTTTTAGCCAGAGAGTGGAGAATCTGTGGAATTCTTGCCACAGGCAGCTATGGAGGCCAAGTCTTTATGTATATTTAAGGTGGAGGTTGATAGATTTTTGATTGGTTGGGGCGTGAAGGGATACGAGGAGAAGGCAGGTGATTGGGGCTGAGAGGAAAATTAGATCAGCCATGATGAAATGGTGGAGCAGACTCGATGGGCCAGACCTAATTCTGCTCCTATGTGTTGTGGCCTTATGAATCTTGAATAAATAAATCTTAATCTGAGTTAGATCCTTGGCTGTGAAGTCTTGTTAAATGCAAGTTTTCTCCTTGTGATTCTTTTCATGAGAAAATAGTTGAATTGGGAGACATAACAGGGCAAAATACAGCAACTCTCTCTGGACTGAAACTTATTAGTTCAATGTCAATTAAATATATTTCATTTGGTAAACTGCATGTTCTCTCAGTGTTAAGAATATAAATTAACATAAATGAGTTTAACTTCACCATTAAATTAGTACAAGGAAGTCATACAAAGGCAATAAACATTAAGCCATTAATGGGCCAAAAGAGCATTGCAAAACTCAACTAAAAATAGAAATTGCTAGAAACACTCAGTAGGCCAAGAGTGTGAGAGGGAGAGCAAGAGAAAGAGAGAGAGAAAAAGGGGGAAGGAGATTTAATATTTGAGATCAATGACATTTAATCAGAATGGTAAATACCCAACCTCAGATTATTTATCACATGTACATCGAAACATACAGTGAAATGTGTCATTCGTGTTAACAGCCAACACACGCTACTATGTGCTGCAAGTGTCACCTCATGTTCTGGCAGCAACATAGCATGCCCACAACGTTCAGCAGAACAGCACAAGCAGCTACAACAACAGAACAAAACAAACCCCTTTCGCCCCATGGCATTTTGGAACTACTCAGTGATGTGCTGTGCAGCCATGAAAAGTATCAAAAAGTCCTAGCCTGGGTTCTCTATAGTCATAGAATTATACGGCACAAGAGAATCAGGCCTTTCAGCCCAGTTTGTCCATGCTGGCCAAGTTGCCTAACTCAACTCACTTGTCCCATTCACCTGCATTTGGCCCATACCCTCAAAACTTTCCCTATCCCACTAGCTGACCAAATGTCTTAAATGTCGTATTTGTACCCACCTCTCGCAAGATGATAAATTATCATCTTCTGAAGGATTGATTCCACAGATGCTACCTAACCAGCTGAGGACTTCTGCTTATATTTTGGATTCCCAGCATGGTATTTAGCTGGTGGTGGAGTGAAACAATATATGCCGTACTTTATCAGGGTAAAGTCTTGCTTTGCTTTCTCCCCCTGAACATATTGCTGGTTCCATTGATGCCAAATTCTTTCAGTCAGCAGTTGACCAAGTGTCACTTTTTCATATTTGGCTTCACAAACTGTTGCATTATGGAAATCCAATCTTGATCTCCCATTCCCCACCAGTCACACACATACAGTTACAATGAGCCCTAGGAGCACGGTGAGGTTTCTCGGCCCTGTTTGACACACTGACTGAAGGTCACTATCTTGATATAACCTAGAAAACCGGCCTTTTTGTTTTTGTTGGGTGCTAACTGGAAGAATCTCTAGAGGCACAAGGGATACATCTCATGCCTGATGGCCAGTGTTACCAGTCCTCTACTGCCGTGACATCCTAGGCAGCGTTGTTTGTGAATCCAGGATAACAGGATCCTGAACCAATGTGGTTAATTTTACTCACCTCAAGTCTGAACTGATTCCATAAGACCATAAGACAAAGGAGCAGAAGTAGGCCATTCGGCCCATCGAGTCTGCTCCGCCATTTTATCATGAGCTGATACATTTTATCCTATTTAGTCCCATTGCCCCGCCTTCTCACCATAACCTTTGATGCCCTGGCTACTCAGAGACCTATCAATCTCTGCCTTAAATACACCCAATGACTTGGCCTCCACTGCTGCCCGTGGCAACAAATTCCATAGATTCACCACCCTCTGACTAAAAAAATTTCTTCGCATTTCTGTTCTGAAAGGGCGCCCTTCAATCCCGAAGTCATGCCCTCTCGTACTAGACTCCCCCAACATGGGAAACAACTTTGCCACATCCACTCTGTCCATGCCTTTCAACATTCAAAATGTTTCTATGAGGTCTCCCCTCATTCTTCTAAACTCCAAGGAATACAGTCCAAGAGCGGACAAACGTTCCTCATATGTTAACCCTCTCATTCCCGGAATCATTCTAGTGAATCTAGATTCCACAACCTATGGACTAACGTTCAAGGACACTACAACTCATCTTCTCAGTATTATTTGTTTGTTTGGTCAATTATTGATTATATTTGCACAGTTTGTCTTTTGCACATTAGCTGCTTGTCAGTCTTAGGCTTTTCATTGATTATATTGTATTTCTTTGTTCTACTGTAAATGCCTGCAAGAAAGTTAATCTCATGGCAGTATATGATGACATACAGTTTATATGTACTTTCATAATAAATTCTGAACTTTGAAAACTTTGCCATGGATGGTTCCAAGCCTGGCTGTGAAAGGAGGAGGGTTGGGCATGGGGCTAGCAACCCCATCCCATAAAAACCCAGAGCTACAGATATGCTGACAGAAGCTCCACATACCTCATCCCTGGAAGAAGAAAGAAAAGTTGGGCAACTTTGGGACAACTTGTAACACTGGCCCAATACATAGGACTCTGGCAAGTTGCTGCTGGCTGCCTATGCCTTGGTAGTGGTGTTGGGTTTTGAAATCACAAGACATCATAACATAATTATGTCAGTATTTTGAATGGAAATATCTGCCTAACTGTCAAGGATCCTTCGATAAGATCACAAGATATCCATTCACCTTCTGATTACATAGAGTACAGCACAGGACGAGGCCCTTCAGCCCACACTGGCTGTGCTAAGGAGAATTCCAGTTGCTGTGGAAAGCTGGAGACTTTGGAAGACGGAGGTGACAAGAGGTCAATAGTGTGCTGCAACAAGTCATATCATTGACATCACTGAGACTCTATTCAATTGGAATGAGCAACCTTTATTTAGAGTCACAGAGCAGTAAAGCACAGAAACAGATCAGTACGATCCATATCGAGCTGTTATTCTGCCGTAGCCATTCACCTGCACCTGGAGCAGAGTCCTCTACACTGCTTCTGTCCATGCACTTATCAAAACTTCTCCAACTGCTGCAATCAAACCTGCAACCATCATTTCCACTAGCAGCTTGTTTCACACTCTCACCACTCGCTGAGTGAAGCCCCCCCCCTCAGGATCCTCTTGAATATGTCATTTTTCATCCTTAACCTATGACCTCTCATTCCAGTCTCACCCAACCTCAGTGAAAAATGCCTGCTCGCATCTACCCTATCTTTACTCCTCATAATTTTGCATACCTCTGTTAAATCTCCTCTTATTCTCCTAAAGTCCTAACCTATTCAACCTTTCCTTATGATTCAGGACGTCAGGTCAAATATTTCAAATGGTTCCATTTAATATCAGAGAATGTACAGCATACAGCCTAAAATTCTTGCTCTTCACAGACATCCACAAAAAACAGAATCCCAAAAGAATCAATGACAGAAAAATGTTAGAAACCCAACGCCCTCTCTGCCCTCTCCCATGCACAAGCAGCAGCAAAGCGTCAACCTCCCCCCGCCGTCATTTCAGCAGAAAGCATCAGTGCCCACCACCCACCAAGCAACAGCACAGCCCCTAAAGAGAGGTAATCTTCCGCAGTCAATAAATACTATTGTGTACAGTGCCTATAAAAGTATTCACCCCCCCCCCCCCGGAAGTTTTCATGTTTTATTGTTTTACAACATTGAATCACAGTGGATTTAATTTAGCTTTTTAGACACTGAGTAACAGAAAAGATTCTTTTCTGTCAAAGTGAAAACAAATTACTACAAATTGGTCTAACTTTATTACAATTATTAAACACAGAATAATTGATTGCATAATTACTCACCCCCTTCAAGCCAGTATTTAGTAGGTGCGTCTTTCGCAGCAATTACAGCCTTGAGTCTGTGTGGAAAGGTCTCTATAAGCTTTGAAAATCTGGACACTGCAATTTTTCCCCATTCTTCTTTACAAAACTGCTCAAACTCTGTCAGATTGCATGGGAATTGAGAGTGAACAGCCCTTTTCAAGTCCAGCCATAAATTCCTATTTGGATTGACTTGGCCACTCCAGGACATTAACTTTGTTTTTAAGCCATTTCTGTGTAGCTTTGGCTTTATGCTAGGGGTCATTGTCTTGCTGGAAAACAAATCTCCTCCCAAGTCACAGTTCTCCTGCAGACTGTATCAGGTTTTCCTCCAGGATTTCCCTGGATTTTGCAGCACTCATTTTGCCCTCTGCCTTCACAAGCCTTCCAGGGCCTGCTGCAGTAAAGCATCCCCACAACATGATGCAGCCACCACCATGCTTCACAGTAGGGATGGTGTGTTTTTGATGACGTACAGTGTTTGGCTTATGCCAAACAGAGCTTTTAGTCTGATGGCCAAAAAGCTCAGTTTCCAGCTGACTTCGGAGCCTCTCACATGACTTCTGGCACACTCTAGCCAAAATTTCATGTGTGTTTTTTTACAACAGTGGCTTTCTCTTTGCCACTCTCCCATAAAGCTGTGACTGGTGAAGCACCCAGGCAACAGTTATATGTGCGGTCTCTCCCAACTCAGCCACTGAAGCTTGTAACTCCTCCAGAGTTATCTCCCTCTTAGTGGCCTCCCTCACCCATCCCCTTCTTGCTCAGTCATTCAGTTTTTGAGGATGATCTGTTTTAGGCAGATTTACAGTGTGCCATATTCTTTCCATTGCTTGATGATTGACTAAACCTTACTCCAAGGGATATTCAGTAACTTGGAAATTTTCTTGTATCCATCTCCTGACTTGTACTTTTCAATAACATTTTTGTGAAGATGTTCGGAGTGTTCTTTTGTCTTAATGGTGTAGTTTTTGCCAGGATTCTGACTCACCAGCAGTTGGACTTTCCAGAGACAGGTACATTTTTACTAAATGAATTGAAACACCCTGACTGCACACAGGTCTCCTAAAACAGATCTCCATTTAACTAATTATGTGACATCTAAAACCAATTGGCTGCACCAGTGATGATTTGATTATTAAAGGGGGGTGACTACTTATTCAATCAATTATTTTGTGTTTTATATTTGTAAGTAATTTAAATCACTTTGTAGAGATCTGTTTTCACTTTGACACGATGGAAACTTTTTCTGTTGATCAGTGTCAAAAAAAAAACCCAAATTAAATCCACTGTGAATCAGTGTTGTAAAACAACATTGAAAACTTCCAAGAGGGGTGAATACTTTTTATAGGCACTGTACCTGACAGATTGACATGCCACAGACTCTCTCTCTCTCATTAACAAGACTGAGCTGTCACTATTGCACAGGGAAATAGGAGACTAACAGTTGATGTTGATGTGTTACAGTCTGCCGCTTCACTTTTTATTCCGAGATTCCCTGGCTCGAGAATCATCAGCAAACTCTCCCTACCATCGAGAGAATGAGAGAGAGAGAGAGAGAGAAAGAAAGACAACAGTCACTTGACTGCAGAGATGACAGTCCACAGCATCCGCCACCGCAAAATCCTGACGTTACCTCTCCCACCGCGTCTCAGTCGGCAGCACCAGCCTGGAATCGGTCATCCACCCGACCACGCAGGGCTGTGCCCCGGCATCTCCCATGCCACGCCTGGAGAAAGTTGGAAAATGGCCAGTCGGACAGTGAGCACCAAGAACAAGAACTCATTGCCTTGAAAGAAAAAAACAGTTTGGGTGCTGCTGCAGATCAGGGACCTCAATAGAACCCCAGCCACCTTGAAAAGGAAAGAAAGAGATATTAAAGAGAGGAATTTAAGCTGTTTTCACAGATGAGCTAGAAGAGGCAGCCATTCTGCCCAACATTGTTGTAAATTTTCTCCGAACTCTATCAGTCTAATTGATATATTTGCTGTTGGTACTGTCAGTGACCAGAACTGCATACAATACACCTAATTTGGCCTCAAAAACATCTTAAACAACTTCAACATATCATACCGACTCATTTACTTAATATTCGGATGTATGAAGGGCAAATTGCCAAAAGCTTTCTTTACAACCCTACCTACATGTGACTCCACTTTCAGGGAATTATAGGCCTGTACTCCCAGATCTTTCTGTTCTACTGGACTCCCCAGTGCCCTACCATTCACTGTAAAAGTCCTACTCCGCTTTGTCCGCCCAAAGTGCAACACCTCACACTTTTCTGCATTAAATTCCATCTGCTGTTTTTCAGCCCAGCTAGTCTAGATTATTGCAGGGAGGGCATTAGGACACTGAAGGAATCTTAACCCAGTCTAGTAAGAAGTTGTGATGATGAAAACAAACTGACAAACAGAAAAGACCTCAAGAAAAGCAACACATTTTTCTTTAAATAAACACAGAAATCATTGTGCCTTGTTGGCAATATTCAACTTTATTAGGATTTCATCATAAAAATTCCTCCTTCCTTCTTAGATATTCCAATCCATGTCAAAGCACCATCTATTTCATCAATGTTCGAGTTGTTAAATTGGCATTAGCAGTTGTACTCAGGATTTCTCTTCTCTTTTACAGTCTTTCTCGTCTCTCCCGCACAAACCGCTGGCAGTGGGCCTCACAGTAGAGGAAGGTCAGAGGCTGAAAGCTATCTATGGATCCACATCAGGATTCCATGCCATTGATGTTGACTCGGGAACGGTTTATGACATCTACCTTCCGACTCACGTAAGATTATCCAGTTACTTTGCGGATCCAGATCCTGTAAGGGGCTTTAGCTAATGTATTAGGAGCATTTGATGGATCTGGGCCTGTACTCGCTTGAGTTCGGAAGAACAGGAGGGGTGGGGGGTGGGGGGTGGGGATATCTCATTGAAACCTATTGAATACTGAAAGGCCTAGATACAGTGGATGTGGAGAGGATGTTTCCTTTAGTGAGTCCAGGACCAGAGGGCACAGCCTCGGAATACAAGGGCATCCCTTTAGAACAGAGATGAGGAGGAATTTCTTTAGCCAGAGGGTTGCGAATCTGTGAAGTTCATTACCACAGGTGGCTGTGGAGGCGAAGTCATTGGTTAATTTAAAGTGGAGGTTGAAAGGTTCTTGATTAGTAAAGGTGTCAAAGTTATGAGGAGAAGGCATGAGAGGGATAATAAATCAGTCATGATGGAATGGCGGACAGACTCGAAGGGCTGAACTGCCTAATTCTGCTCCTACGTCTTATGGTCTTATGGTTTTGTCCTGATATTGAAACAAAGCAGGCAACTCTGTTAGAAGCAGCAAATCTCTGCTGGTACATTGAATCCACAGCACAGGTCCCAGTTCCCAACCCAAGTGGAGATCGAGACGTGGAACACTCAAAGTCCAAGTAAATTTATTATCTAAAAGTGTAAGTATGTATATGACACCATATACTACCTTGAATTTCATTTTCTCTCAGGTATTTACAGAAAAATAAAGAAATAGAATAGAATTTATGAAAACTATAAATAAACAGACTGGAAAACAAACAATGTGCAAAAGAATAATTGTGCTAATCAAAAAATAATACTAAGAACATGATCGAGAGTCCTTGAAAGTGAGTCTGTATGTTGTGGAATCAGTTCAGTTTTGAGATGAGTGAAGTTTTCTGTGTGGGTTCAGGAGCCTAATGATGTAGGGCAATAACTGTTCCTGAGCCTGGTAGTGTGAGACCTAAGGCTCTTGTCCCTCCTGCCACAGATGGCCGTGGAGGCCAAGTCAATGGGTATACTTCAAGCTGATGTTGATAGGTTCTGGATTAGTAAGAGTGTTAATGGTTGTGGGAAGAAGACGGGAGAAATGGGGAGGAGAGGGAAAATAAATCAGCCATGGTGGAATGGCAGAGCAGACTTGATGGGCTAAATGACTTAATTCTCTTCCTATGTCTTATGGTCTCATGGAGATGAGGTAATTTTATTCTCTCCATGGATCGTGTCTTTGGAACCCTCTTCCTGAAAATTACAATGATAACAATGAGAGATAGATTGATCAGAATGTGCGTAAAAGGTTATCAAAACCAGATGGTAATAGAATTGAGATCATTTATGATCTTGTTGAATGGTGGAGGAGGATTGAAGGAACAAGTACATAAGACCATAAGACGTAGGAGCAGAATTAAGCCATCTACTCCATCGAGTCTGCTCCACCATTCCATCATGGCTGATCCTTTTTTCTATCTCCTCCTCAACCCCTGTTCCTGGCCTTCTGCCCGTAACCTTTGATGCCATGTCCAATCAAGAACCTATCAATCTCCGTCTTAAATACACTCAACAACTTGGCCTCTACAGCTGCATGTGGCAACAAACTCCATAAATTCACCACACTCTGGCCAGAGAAATTTCTCCACGTCTCTGTTTTGAAAAGGGTGCCCCTCTAACCTGAGGCTGTCCCTTCTTGTCCTTGACTCTTCCACCATGGGAAACATCCTTTCCACATCTACTTTGTCTATGCCTTTCAACGTTTGAAAGGTTTCAATAAGATCCCCCCTCATCCTTCTGAAGTCCAGCGAGTACAGTCCCAGAGCCATCAAACGTTCCTCGTATGATAATCCTTTCATTCCTGGAATCATCCTTGTGAACCTCCTTTGGACCTTCTCCAATGCCAGCACATCTGTTCTTGGATGAGGGGCCCAAAACTGTTCACAATACTCAAGGTGAGGCCTCGCCAGTGCCTTATAAAGCCTCAGCATCACATCCTTGCTCTTGTAATTTAGACCTCTTGAAATGAATGCTAACATGGCATTTGCCTTCCTCACCACCAACTCAACCTGCAAGTTAACCTTCAGAGTGTTCTGCACGAGGACTCCCACGTCCCTCTGCGTCTCTGGTTCCTGGATTTTCTCCCCATTTAGAAAACAGTCCGCTCACTTATTTCTACTACCAAAGTGCATGACCATGCATTTTCCAACATTGTATTTCATTTGCCACTTCCTTGCTCATTCTCCTAATCTGTCTAAGTCCTTCTGCATCCTGCCTGTTTCCTCAACACTGCCTGCCAGTCCACCAATCTTCATATCTTCTGCAAACTTAGCAACAAAGTCATGTATTCCATCATATAAACCATCTATATACAACATAAAAAGAAGTGGTTGCAACACCAACCCCTCCAGAACACCACTAGTCACTGGCAGCCAACCAGAAAAGGATCCTTTTATTCCCACTCATTGCTTCCTACCAATCAGCCAATGCTCTAACCATCTTAGTAACTTTCCTGTAATACCATGGGCTCATAACTTGGTAAGCAGCCTCATGTGTGGCATCTTGTCAAGGGACTTGTAAAGTCCAAATATACAACATCAACTGCATCCCCTTTAGCTGTACTACTTGCAATCTCCTCAAAGAATTCCAGCAGGTTTCTCAGGCAGGATTTTCGCTGAAGGGAACCATGCTGACTTTGTACTATCTTGTCCTGTGTCACCAAGTACTCCATCACCTCATCTTTAACAATTGACTCTAACATCTTCCCAACCACTGAGGTCAGACTAATTGGTCTATAATTCCCTTTCTGTTGCCTTCCTCCTTTCTTAAAGAGTAGAGTAACATTTGCAATTTTCTGGAAAGATCATTTCTAATGCCACCACAATCTCTAACGCTGGCTCTTTCAGACCCTAGGGTGCAGTTCCTCTGGTCTGGGTGACTTATGTACCTTAAGATCTTTCAGCTTTTTGAGCACCTTCTCTCTTGTAAAAGTAACTGCACACACATCTCTTCCTTCACACACTACAACATCAGGCATTCTGCTAGTGTCTTCCACAGTGAAGGCTGAAGCAAAATACTCATTTAGTTCATCAGCCATCTCCTTGTCCCCCGTTATTAATTCTCCTGCCTCATTTTCTAGCAGTCCTATATCTACTCTCATTTCTCTGTTATTTTTAACACACTTGAAAAAACTTTTATAGTCATAGTCATACTTTATTGATCCCGGGATAAATTGGTTTTTGTTACAATTGCACCATAAATAATTAAATAGTAATAAAACCATAAATAGTTAAATAGTAATATGTAAATTATGCCAGGAAATAAGTCCAGGACCAGCCTATTGGCTCATCTAGTACTATCCATTTCTACTGATTTGATACCATTCTTTACCAGTAGAGGCACATCACCTCCTCTGCTTACCTCCGATATAACGTGTAACCTTGGATATTCAGCTCCCAACTACAGCCATCCTTCAGCCACAATTCACTGACGGCCACAACGTCATACCTGGCAATCTGTAATATTGCAACAAGATCAATCACCTTATATAACATACATTTAGATACAACACCTTGAGTACTGTATTTGCTATCCCTTCTGACTCTGCATCCTTAATGATTTGATACTCAGCCTGTTGGCTGCAACTATGTCCCATCACCTGCCAGTCCTTCCTGACAATCTGACTGCACTCTATCTCTACTTTTTTACCATTCGTCCTTTCCTGAGTCCCTTTACTTAACAAGTGACCTATCCCTACTCCTAATTCACATATTTATAAATGATTCAATGTAAAGATACAATCTTAACACAGAATAAATTGTAAAATATCAATTAAAAGTAGGAATAGGAGTTTTTGGTGGAAGAGCCTAATCATTTTATGGTGATTGGCAGAAAGTACAGGGGGATGTTAGAGGTAAGGTTTTTTTAACACAGTGTGTGAGTGGAACGCACTGCTAGAGGTGGTAGTAGAGATGGATACATTAGGAGCATTTAAGAAATTGTCAACACAAGAGATTCTGCAGATGTTGGAAATCCAAGCAACGCATACAAAATGCTGGAGGAACTCAGCAGGTCAGGCAGCATCTATGAAAAAAAAGTAAACAGTCAATGTTTCAGGCCGAGGCACTTCATCAGGACTGGAAAAAAGATGAGAAATCAGAGCAAAAAGTGGGTGGAGGGGAGGAAGAAGTACAAGGTGGTGAGTAATAGATGAAACCAGGAGAAGGGGAGGGGTAAAGTGAGGAGCTGGGAAGTTGATTGGTGAAAGAGATAAAGGGCGAGAGAAGGGGGAGCCTGATAGGAGAGGAGGGAAGACCATGGAAAAAAGGGAAGAGGAAGGAGCACCAGAAGGAGGTGGTTGTAAGGCAAGGAGATAAGGTGAAAGAGGGAAACAGGAATGGGGAAATGGTGAAGGGGGGCAATTATCAGAAGTTCAAGAAATCTATGTTCATGCCATCAGGTTGGAGGCTACCCAGACAGAACGTAAGGTGTTGATCCTCCAACCTGACCGTGGCCTCATCATGACAGTAGAGGAGGCCATGGACTGGCTTGTCAGAATGTGAATGGGAAGTAGATATGAAATAGAAAGGTTGTGAGTGGTGGTAAAAATCTTCTGAGGTGTATATATTTCAATGCTAGGAGTTTTGCGGGGAAGGCAGACGAGTTGAGGACGTGGATTGACACGTGGAATTATGGCGTTATAGCAATTAGTGAAACTTGGCTACAGGAGGGGCAGGACTGGCAGCTCAATATTCCAGGGTTCCGATGTTTCAGATGTGATAGAGGCAGAGGAATGAAAGGTGGGGGGGGGGGGGGGCTAGCATTTCTTGTCAGGGAAAATGTTACAGCAGTGCTCAGGCAGGACAGATTAGACAGCTTGTCTACTGAGTCCCTATGGGTGGAGCTGAGAAACAGGAAAGCTATGGCCACATTAGTGGGGTTGTATTATAGACCACCCAATAGTCAGCGAGAATTGGAGAAGCAAATCTGCAGAGAGATAGCAGGAAACATAAAGTTGTGGTGGTAGGGGATTTTAACTTTCCACATATTGATTGGGACTCCCATACTGTTCGGGGTCTAGATGGGTTAGAGTTTGTAAAATGTGTTCAGGAAAGTTTTCTAAATCAATATGTAGAGGTACCAACTAGAGGGGATGAAATATTAGATCTCCTATTAGGAAACAAGTTAGGACAAGTGACGGAAGTGTGTGTAGGGGAGCACTTTGGTTCCAGTGATCATAACACCATTAGTTTCAACTTGATCATGGGTAAAGATAGATCTGGTCCTAGGGTTGAGGTTCTAAACTGGAAGAAGGCCAAATTTGAAGAAATGAGAAAGGATCTAAAAAGCGTGGATTGGGATAGGTTGTTCTCTGGCAAGGATGTGATCGGTAAGTGGGAAGCTTTCAAAGGAGAAATTTTGAGAGTGCTGAGCTTGTATGTTCCTGTCAGGATTAAAGGCAAAGTGAATAGGAATAAGGAACCTTGGTTCTCAAGGGATATTGCAACTCTGATAAAGAAGAAGAGAGAGTTGTATGACATGTATAGGAAACAGAGAGTAAATAAGGTGCTTGAGGAGTATAAAAAGTGCAAGAAAATACTTAAGAAGGAAATCAGGAGGGCTAAAAGAAGACATGAGGTTGCCTTGGCAGTCAAAGTGAAGGATAATCCAAAGAGCTTTTACAGATATATTAAGAGTAAAAGGATTGTAAGGGATAAAATTGGTCCTCTTGAAGATCAGAGTGGTCGGCTATGTGCGGAACCAAAGGAAATGGGGGAGATCTTAAATGGGTTTTTTGCGTCTGTATTTACCAAGGAAACTGGCATGAAGTCTATGGAATTAAGGGAAACAAGTAGTGAGATCATGGAAACTGTACAGATTGAAAAGGGGGAGGTGCTTGCTATCTTGAGGCAAATTAAAGTGGATAAATCCCCAGGACCTGACAGGGTATTCCCTCGGACCTTGAAGGAGACTAGTGTTGAAATTGCAGGGGCCCTGGCAGATATATTTAAAATGTCGGTGTCTACGGGTAAGGTGCCGGAGGATTGGAGAATGGCTCATGTTGTTCCGTTGTTTAAAAAAGGATCGAAAAGTAATCCGGGAAATTATAGGACAGTAAGTTTGACGTCGGTAGTGGATAAGTTATTGGAGGGAGTACTAAGAGACAGAATCTACAAGCATTTGGATAGACAGGGACTTGTAAGGGAGAATCAACATGGCTTTGTGTGTGGTAGGTCATGTTTGACCAATCTATTGGAGTTTTTCGAGGAGGTTACCAGAAAAGTGGATGAAGGGAAGGCAGTGGATGTTGTCTACATGGACTTCAGTAAGGCCTTTGACAAGGTCCCGCGTGGGAGGTTAGTTAGGAAAATTCAGTCGCTAGGTATACATGGAGAGATGGTAAATTGGATTAGACATTGGCTCAATGGAAGAAGCCAAAGAGTGGTAGTAGAGAATTGCTTCTCTGAGTGGAGGCCTGTGACTAGTGGTGTGCCACAGGGATCAGTGCTGGGTCCACTGTTATTTGTCATCAATATCAATGATCTGGATGATAATGTGGTAAATTGGATCAGCAAATTTGCTGATGATACAAAGATTGGGGATGTAGTGGACAATAAGGAAGGTTTTCAAAGCTTGCAGAGGTAGTTGGACCAGCTGGAATAATGGGCTGAAAAATGGCAGATGGAGTTTAATATAGACAAGTGTGAGGTATTGCACTTTGGAAGGACAAACCAAGGTAGAACATACAGGGTAAATGGTAAGGCACTGAGGAGTGCAGTAGAACAGAGGGATCTGGGAATACAGATACAAAATTTCCTAAAAGTGGCATCACAGGTAGATAGGGTCGTAAAGAGAGCTTTTGGTACATTGGCCTTTATTAATCAAAGTATTGAGTATAAGAGCTGGAATGTTATGATGAGGTTGTATAAGGCATTGGTGAGGCCGAATCTGGAGTATTGTGTTCAGTTTTGGTCACCAAATTACAGGAAGGATGTTAATAAGGTTGAAAGAGTGCAGAGAAGGTTTACAAGGATGTTGCTGGGACTTGAGAAACTCAGTTACAGAGAAAGGTTGAATAGGTTGGGACTTTATTCCCTGGAGCGTAGAAGAATGAGGGGAGATTTGATAGAGGTATATAAAATTATGATGGGTATAGATAGAGTGAATGCAAGCAGGCTTTTTCCACTGAGGCAAGGGGAGAAAAAAAACAGAGGACATGGGTTAAGGGTGAAGGGGGTAAAGGGAACATTAGGGGGGGGCTTCTTCACACAGGGAGTGGTGGGAGTGTAGAATGAGTTGCCAGACGAGGTGGTAAATGCAGGTTCTTTTTTAACATTTAAGAATAAATTGGATAGATACATGGATGGGAGGTGTATGGAGGGATATGGTCCGTGTGCAGGTCAGTGGGACTAGGCAGAAAATGGTTCGGCACAGCCAAGAAGGGCCAAAAGGCCTGTTTCTGTGCTGTAGTTTTTCTATGGTTTCTATGGTTTCTAGATGGGTAACTACCAGCAGATCCCACTTTTACTGGCGGATGATGCATAGGTTGGCACAGTGGTCTCTTAATCTATGTCTGGTCTCACCGATATACAGGAGACCACACCAGGAGCACCAGATTCAGTAGATAACCCCAAAACACTCACAGGTGACGTGTTGCTTCATCAGAAAAGACTGTTTGAGACCCTGAATGGTAGTCAGGGAAGAGGTGTAGGGACAGGTGTGGCACTTGTTCTGCTTACAAGGATAAGTACCAGGAGGAAGATCAGTGAGGAAGGTCAAGTGGACAAGAGAGTTGAGTAGGGTGGGATACCTATGGAAAGCAGAATATTGTGGGGGCGAGGGAAAGAAGTGCTTGGTGGTGGGATCCTGTTGGAGATGGCAGAAGTTATGGAGAATTATGTTCTGGACACAGAGGCTAGTGGGGTGGTAGCTGAGGACAAGAAGAACCCTATCCCTGGTGGGATGGCGGGAGGATGGGGTGAGGGCAGATGTACACAAAATGAAAGCGATGCAGTTAAGGGCAGCATTGATGGTGGAGGAAGGAAAACCCGTTTCTTTGAAGGAGGAGGACATCTCATTAGTTCTGGAATGAAAAGCCTCATCCTGAGAGCAGATGTGGTGGAGGTGGAGGAACTGAGAGAAGGTGATGGCATTTTTACAAGTAACAGAGTGGGAAGAGGTATAGCTCAGGTTTTTACAAGTAACAGGGTGTCAATTTCCTTGTCTTTAAGGAACAAGCAGTTGATATTTCAGGCTGAAACCATTCATCAGGACATCAGAAACTCTTAGAAAGGCACATTGATGATAGAAAAATGGTGGGCTATGTGGAAGGGAAGGGTTAGATTGGTCTTAGAGTTGGTTAAAAGTTAGGCATAACTTTGTGGGCTGAAGGGTCTGTACTCTGTTCTGATATTCTATGTTCTAAAATGTTAAACAGATCATCAAACAAGTGCATTAAGCAATGCACTATTTTTCCCTTTTTTCCACTCCTTTTGCACTTCTTTTAAAATTTATTTTTAAATATTTTTTATTGCAATTTATGGTTTTTAATCATGTACTGCTGCCACAAAACAACAAATTTCACAACATATATCAGTGATATTAAACCTGATTATGAGTTGCAATACTGTCAGCAGTGAGTCACTATTTTATAAATCCCCTATTCCCTGTAACAGTTGATGGTATTTCTAATATATTTTAACAAATTCTAATATCCTGATAATATTTTGCAACATACATAAATTGACTTCTTCAAAATTCTTGGTTTAGCACTTCCTATCACTGAACACTGTAGGAGGTGAAAATTTGACTCATTCCCCTACAGCCATATAATTAAGTTTAAAGTGAAGCTTTTACATGGTTACAGAACTATGTGTGGCAACCAAGGCTGTGTTCATTGTGCATCATATCTGTACAAAGAGCTTGTGGAATTCTCTGGCTCCCACGCTATCATTATCATGTCTTCCTTTAGTTTTCCAGTAAATAAAAACAAGAGTTGGCTACTCTGAATCTCAGGTCTTTCTCATCTTTTAAATGCATTATAGCCGATCTGTATGTGCAGGACACATCTTTGGGCAAGGTGTAGCACCTGATTACCCCACTGCATTGATCAGGAACACGTGAGCCATGGTAGCAGCTAGTGCATATCACAAGTCCTGGTTATGCAACCACTGATGCCAGGCAGATAGCCTCTGAAGAGCATTGATAATAACTGGAGTCACTCGTCTTGTCAAGACAATGCCCAGAAGAAGGCAGTGGCAAACCACTTAGACCTAGACATAGAAACATAGAAAACCTACAGCACAATACAGGCCCTTTGGCCCACAATGCTGTGTCGAACATGTACATACTTTAGAAATTACCTAAGGTTAGCCATAGCCCTCTATTTTTCTAAGCTCCATGTACCTACCCAGGAGTCTCTTAAAAGACCCTATCGTATCTGCCTCCACCACCATTGCCGGCAGCCCATTTCATTCATAAAACTCTCTGCATAAAAAACTTACCACAGACCTCCCCTCTGTACTCTCTTCCAAGCACCTTAAAACTGTGCCCTCTCATGTTAGCCATTTCAGCCCTGGGAAAAAGCCTCTGACTATTCACACAATCAATGCCTCTCATCATCTTATACACCTCTACCAGATCACCCTTCATCCTCCGCCACTCCAAGGAGAAAAGGCCAAGTTCACTCAACCTATTCTCATAAGGCATGCTCCCCAATCCAGGCAACATCCTTGTAAATCTCCTTTGTACCCTTTCTATAGTTTCCACATCCTTCCCGTAGTGAGGTGACCAGAACTGAGCACAGTACTCCAGGTGGGGTCTGACCAGGGTGCTATATAGCTGTACCATTACCTCTTGGCTCTTGAACTCAATCCCATGGTTGAAGAGGGCCAATGCACCGTACGCCTTCTTAGCCACAGAGTCAACCTGCACAGCAGCTTTGAATGTCCTATGGACTTGGACCCCAAGATCCCCCTGATTCTCCAAACTGCCAAGAGTCTGACCATTAATACTATATTCTGCCATCATATTTGACCTGCCAAAATGAACCACCTCAAACTTATCTGGGTTTAACTCCATCTGTCACTTCTCAGCCCAGTTTTGCATCCTATTGATGTCCCACTGTAACCTTTGACAGCCCTCCACACTATCCACAACACCCCCAAACTCTGCATCATCAGCAAATTTACTAACCCATCCCTCCACTTCCTCATCAAAGTCATTTATAAAAATCACAAAACAAAGGGGTCCTAGAACAGATCCCTGAGGCACACCACTGTTCACCGACCTCCATGTAGAATATGGCCACTCTTTGCCTTCTGTGAGCAAGCCAGTTCTGGATCCACAAAGCAAGGTCCCCTTGGATCCTATGTTTCCTTACTTTCTCAATAAGCCTTGCATGGGGTACCTTGTCAAATCCCTTGCTGAAATCCATATACACTACATCTACTGCTCTACCTTCATCAATGTGCTTAGTTACATTCTCAAAAAAATTCAATCTGGCTCGTAAGGCACAACGTGCCTTTCACAAAGCCATGCTGACTATTCCTAATCATACTATGCCTCTCATAATGTTCATAAATCCTGCCTCTCAGGATCTTTTCCATCAACTTACCAACCACGGAAGTAAGACTCACAGGTCTATAATTTCCTGGGCTATCTCTACTCCCTTTCTTGAATAAGGGAATAACATCTGCAACCCCCCAATCCTCCGGAACCTCTCCCGTTCCCATTGATGATGCAGAGATCATTGTCAGAGGCTCAACAGTCTGTGCCTTCGCCTCCCACAATGCCCGGTTCCGGAGACTTATCCAACTTGATGCTTTCCAAAAGCTCCAGCACATCCTCTTTCTTAATGTTTATATGCTCAGGCTTTTCAATCCTCCGCAAGTCATCCCTACAATCGCCAAGAGCCTTTTCCGTAGTGAATACTGAAGCAAAGTATTCATTAAGTACCTCTGCTATCTCATCTGGTTCCATACACACTTTTCCACTGTCACACTTGAATGGTCCTATTCTCTCATGTCTTATCCTCTTGATCTTCACATACTTGTACAATGCCTTGGGAATTTCCTTAGTCCTGCTTGACAAGGCCTTCTCATGGCCCCTTCTGGCTCTCGTAATTTCATTCCTAAGCTCCTTCCTGCTAGGCTTATAATTTTTTAGATCTCTATCATTACCTAGTTTTTTGAACCTTTCACAAGCTTATCTTTTCTTCTTGACTAGATTTTCAACAGCCTTTGTATACCACTGTTCCTGTACCCTACCATCCTTTCCCTGTCTCTTTGGAAGGTACCTGTGCAGAACGCCACGCAAATATCCCTGAACATTTGCCACACTTCTGCTATACATTTCCCTGAGAACCTTCCTGAACACGCCTAACAAACTCCACCCCTTCTAAACCCCTTGCTCTAGGGAGATGCCAATCAATATTTGAGAAGTTAAAATCTCCCACCATGACAACCCTGTTATTATTACACCTCTCCAGAATCTGTCTCCCTATCTGCTCCTCGATGTTCCTATTACTATTGGGTGATCTATAAAAAACACCCAGTGGAGTTATTAACCCCTTCCTGTTTCTAACTTCCACCCACAGAGACTCAGTAGACAATCCCTCCATGACTTCCTCCTTTTCTGCAGCCGTGACACTATTTCTGATTAACAGTGCCACGCCCCCACCTCTTTGCCTCCCTCCCTGTCCTATCTGAAACATCTAAAGCCCGACACTCGAAGTAACCATTCCTGCTCCTGAGCCACCCAAGTCTATGTAATGGCCACAACATCATAGCTCCAAGTACTGATCCACACTCTGAGCTCATCCGTTTTGTTCATGATGCATTGAAATAGGCACATCTCAAACCATCGGTCTGAGTGTATCCCTTCTCTATCACCCGCCTATCCTCCCTCTCACACTGTCTCCAAGCTTTCTCCATTTGTGAGCCAACAGCCCCGTCTTCCATCTCTTCAGTTTGATTCCCACCCCCCCAGCAACTCTGGTTTAAATTCTCCCCAACAGCCTATAGAAAATACTTCTGCAGAAAAATTTCCCAACAACAATCACGATCGCTTGTGTCATATAGACACGGAACATGATGATGATGTATTTGAAAGGCTAAATATTACAAGGGAACTTTAGGGGGAACTTCTTCACTCAGATGGTGTTGTGAGTGTTTGGATAAATTGCCTGTGGAGGTTGTGGATTTTGTTTCGATTTCAACATTTAAGTGAAGTTTAGATAAGTAGATAGATGGGAAGGCTATGGTCCAAGTGCAAGTCTATGCGACTGGACAGAATAGTTCAGCATGAACTAGATAGGCTGAAGGGCCTGATTCTGTGCTGTCTATGACTGTATGACTCTGTAACTCTGTCTCCTGGTCCTGGCATAATCCAATTGATTGTTTCACCAAAATATAACAGGCTCAGTTTATCAATTTCAACTTTATTGAATTTTCAGTTCTGTCAATGACTGTAAGAAAATGAATTTCAAAGTAGTATATAAAAACATAGACTTAGTTTGATAATAAATTTATTTTGAAAGTCTCTTTTTCAAACTTACTTTGAACTTCGAAATGCTCCAAGAGAAAATGTGTCTTCGTATCACTCCCCAATCTATTTCTATTCAAGGTGTACATTTATTCTCAGCATTACAAGTTCAAGTTTATTGTCATTCAGCCACATACGTCTATATCATGAAACAAAACAATGTTCCTCCAGACCAAGTTGCACAACACAGAACACATAACTCACACACAACACATTAAGTAATATTACCACACACAAATTAATAAATAATAAGGTGCATTTACAACAGAAGTTAAAAAATGAACAGTACAACATGACTGGCACTTCATAAGTGACAAAACCTGAGTTCGGTAGTCTCACGGTCTAGGGGATGAAGCTGTTTTCCATCCTACCAGTCATTGCCCAAATGCTACAATATCTCCTGCCTGATGGGAGGTGGTCAAAGAGATTGTTGGACAGTTTACAGTGTGAAACACTTTCTGATCATTAAGGACCACACATCACACAATGAACCAATACTTGGATCCACTCTGGAACTCCCTCAGAAGTCAAGTCAAGTTTATTGTCATTTAACTGTGTAAATGTATATATTGTATATAGAAACAAGACAATATTTTTCTGAACCAGGGTGTAAAACACAGTAGTACACATAACACACGATAACTTATGAAGGTAAGGATAAAATCTACAGATGAATCACACATAAATAACAAATTAAAGTGTATTAATATTAAATATTTTAAGATATGGAACAAATTAACCAGTGACACTTTGAGTATGATGTGGCAGGGAGTTCAGAAACCTAATTGTCTGGGGGATGAAACTGTTCTCACCCTGTCTGTTCTTGTTCTTATGCATCGCAGTCTCCTTCCTGATGGTAGAAAGTCAAAGAGGATGCTAGTTGGATGGGTGGGATCCTTAATAATACTAGGGGCTCTGCATCCGCAGCACTTCTGATAAATATCCCTGATGGATGATAGGGAGACTCCTATGATCCTCTCAGGAAGTGATATTAATGGACCAGGTGAAGTCATCTGTGATGTAAACTCCTAGGAAGTTGGTGCACTTGACTCTTTCTACAGAGGAGCCATGTATTCACAGAGGGGCTGGTTCGTCTGCACCCTCCTGAAGTCCACAATGATTTCCTTTGTCTTCTCCATGTTCAGGCTTAGGTTGTTCTTCTCATACCAATCCACCAGCCGCTTCACTTCCTCTCTATACTCCATCTCGTCATCATTCTTGGTAAGACCAGCCACAGTTGTGTCATCCACAAGCTAGATCCTGTGACACAGTCCTGTGTGGCTGTGGACTGACTGTGGCCTTACTGTTAAGACAGTCCAATATCCAGTTGCAGAGGGATGTGTTGAGACCCAGCAAGGACAGTTTCCCACCATTTCCAACCCAGGGTCAAGAGCAGTTCCTGGCATGACTTCACACCAATAACATTTGGTGAACAAATCAAACTTCATAAACATTATATCTGCCAATCCAATAATAAAATAACGTGAGAGAGCATAACTTTAAGATGATAGAGGTGTATAAGATGGTAAGAGGCATAGATCGAGTGGGCAGCAGAAGCCATTTTTTCCCAGGATGGAAATGGTTACGACAAGGGACCATAATTTTAAGGATGATTGGTGGAAAATATAGGGGGTTGTCAGAGATAGGATTTTTTTTTACACAGAGGTGTGAGTGCATAGAACACCCTGCAAGAGGTGGTGGCAGAGTTAGATACATTAGGACATTTAAGAGACTATTAGATAGGCACATGGATGTTTGAAAAATTGAGGGAAGGGTTAGATTGATCTTGGAGTGGGTTAAAAGATCAGCACAATCTTGTGGCTGAAGGGCCTGTACTGTGCTGTGTTCTATGTTCTAATGAATATCTATGCTGGGCAAAAGTCTTCAGTTGCATGTGATTTCTCTCCTTGTGAGTTCTAATGATCTTGTTTAAGAAAAACCTATCTCTGTCTTGAATTAATCAGCATCTCGTTGTCAGTTGAAGCATTAATCTGATTTCCCAGTTGGTCCTTTAACTGGAGACAAAAGATTCCCTGGCAATAAATCAAAGAAGTGATGGGAAGCTCTGCCTAGTGTCCCAAAAGCAGATCATTTGGTCACTTTCAGTGTTACAAGTGCATCGCCCATCACATCTCCCCTAACACAACTTTGTGTCAAAATTATTTGATTGACTAAATTTATTTATTTTGCAATATATTTATAACTTTGTCCCTGCATGAAGCTTTACTGATCCCAACCTTAAAAGCTCCAATTAACCAATGTTCTAGTGTTTTGGGAAAGAAAATTTGATATTAACCTTTATTCCTTTATCAACAGTTTTCATTTTATTTTTTTTATTATTTAGCAAACAGCATGATAACAGGCCCTTCTGGCCCAACAATCCCATGCTGTGCTATTACTCCCATGTGACCATTTAAACCCGCTAACTGGTACATCTTTAGAATGTGGGAGGAAACCAGGGCATCTGGAGGAGACCCATGTGGTTACAGGAAGAATGTACAAACTCCTCACAGACAGTGGCAGAATTGAACCCAGGTTGCTGGATCTCCAATAACCATACGCTAACAACTACACTACCATTTGACCTGATCTTTCTGATCTAGCATTGAATGATCTAGCTGTAATATTAAGCATATTTCCCACTTGTCTATCCTCTTTGACCAGGTAAGATGGTGACATGTTCAATCACAGTGGCTTCACAGAATCAACCAATAGTGTTACTGCCTTTTTTTAAACATATTTTTTATGATTGCGAGACCCTGTTGGTCATTAAGAACTTAAAGCATAGGAGCAGAATTAGGCCATTCAGTCCATCAAGTCTTCTCCACCATTCCACCATTGCTGATTTATTATCCATTTTCCTACTGTCTCCCTGTAAACTTTGACATCTTTACTAATCAAGAACCTATCAACCTCCACTTTAAATATACCCAATGACTCGGTTCGCACAGCCTCCTGTGTCAATGAATTCCACATATTCACTACCCTCTGAATAAAGAATTTCCTCCTCATCTGTGTTTTAAAGGGAGGACCTTGTATTCTGAGGCTGTGCCCACTGGTCTCAAACACTCCCACTGTAGGAAGCATCCCCTCTCTAAGTCTTTCATAATTCAATAGGTTTCAATAAGAGCCTCCTTCTTTCAAGTACAGGTTCAGAGCCATCAAACACTCCTCATACATTAACCTTTTCATTCCTGGGATCATTCTCGTAAACCTCTTCTGGACCTTGTCTAATGCTAGCACATCCTTTCTTTGATATGAGACCCAAAACTGCTCACAGTATTCCAAATGCAGTCTGACAAATGACGTGGAAAGCCTCAGCATTACTGTACACCTTTGCTTTTATTTTCTCTTTTCAAAATGAGTGCTAACATTGCAATTTCATCGGTCATAGACAAGTACAGCACAGATTCAGGTCCTCGGCCCATCCAGTCCATGCTGAACCAGTTAAACTGCCAAGTCCCATCGACCTGCACCTGGACCATCACCCTCAATACCCCTGTCATCCATGTACCTATTCAAACTTCTCAACGTTGAAATCGAGCTGACTTGCACCACTTATGCTGGTAGCTCTTTCACACTCTCAGGACCCTCTGAGTGAAGAAGTTTCCCCTCATGTTTCCCTTAAACTTTTCACCCTTCATGCTTAACCTATGACCTCTAGTTGTAGTCCCACCCATCCTCAATGGAAAAAAGTCTACTTGCACTTGCCCCATCTATACTTGTCATAATTTTGTATACCTCTATCAAATCTCCCCTCAATCTTTTCTGTTCCAAAGAATAAAGACCTTCTTCCCGCTAGGATTTTAACACTGCAATCATTGACTTGCAGTTCATCGTTGCAATCATTGAACACCACTCGTAAATGAAATTGCTAGGTGGAAATATTAACATTGTGCAAGAGAAACAAGTAGAGAAGAAACTCTGCGCTGCTGCTTATACTGGAGGAATGAAAGGGTTAATCTAGTTCAGCGGCACAGACAGTAACACTGGAAATCCAAGGCAGCACACACTAAATGCTGGAAGAACTCAGCAGGTCAGGCAGCATCTCTGGAAATGAACAGTCAACGTTTCGGGGCGAGACGCAACTCGGGAGCTCAGTGATTCGGTTCATCTGCCCTTGCTTTCATTCCGCGCACTTATCCTTCACACGCTCCAAAAATAAAGCACCCCCTTGGTGCCGTGATGTTATGTGGCATGCTGCTGGCGTGGACACCCCCAGCGGTAGGCTATCTTGCTCTGGATATCACCTGATGGCGAGGAAGCCTTTATTAAGCTGGCTTGCTGTCGGGTATTGCAGTCCCGTTTGCAAGCTCGCCGACTGAGATTCAGGCACTGCCCTTTGGCTCTTCTTACGCATCCCTCATGAGAATAACAAGGCAGCGGATGAAAATTGCCCTCCGATTGTGGATGCCCGTCCTGATGCTGAGGATAGTGGCTGCTGAGAAATGGGATTCCACCGGCTGCTTGAATACACACAGCCTGGCAAGTAGAGAATAAAGTGGTTTGCTCTCTCTCCCACGCTGTTGCTGCAAATGAGACTTTTTTATATGTAAAAAAAATCCTAAGTAATAAATATGCTTGTAACAGTCTCGTGCGTAAAGTGTTGTGGTACTCCCAGTGTGTTTGCATTTGCTGTGGAGTTAATGTTCTCGCCGTTTAGTAATTTTCTCACGTGAACCTCCGATTCAGATTCAAGGGAGCATTCAGCCTCACGCCATCATTATCCTTCCAAACACGAACGGAATGGAGCTGCTGATTTGCTACGAAGATGAAGGGGTCTATGTAAATACGTACGGCCGGATCACCAAAGAGATAGTTATGCAGTGGGGAGAGATGCCCAACTCAATCGGTAAGTCTGCCTTCTGTTCTCGGCTTTCTTCCTCCTGGCCTTTCCCAGCGCGCTTCCTATTTCTGCCCAAAGTTGTTCAACTTGTCCTCAACTCAGTGGGTCGCACTCTTTCCCCCAGGTCAGCTGCACTTTAAAGTCCCGTGAACAGCTCCCTCTATCCCGTGAACGATAATTGGGAGACAGCATCAGACCAAGACCCTGTATGCAACTTGTCTCCTTTTCCCTTCACTCACCAAAGTTACCGAGAGTAGCGCATGTTGCTTTTGTTTTATATAATTTGCATGACTGAATGTAGTTGGTTATTTGGAAATTGTCCGGGGTTGTTTCAGTTTCCCGCCCTTTTCTTCTGAAGTTCCGATATGAGTAATGATGGACAAAGCAGGCAAGAACAGAATCCTGTGCCTGTTGAAAGCAAAAAATCCCTGAGTTAGTCAACAGGTCGAGCAGCATCCATGGTGAGATAAACAGGAGTGATATTTCAGTTTACAACTCCTGGATGAAACATCATCAGCCATTTAGATACACAGCGGTGTAGCAGTTAAGGCCAACAATCCAGGTGCAATTCCATTGCTGTCTGTAAGAAGTTTGTACGTTCTCTATGTGTCTGTGAGGGTTTCCTCCGGGTGCTCCAGTTTCCTCCCACATTCTAAAGACCTACTGGGTTAGTAGACAATTGTTCACATGGTGTCATTGAACTTATAATGCTATTACAGCATCAGCGACCCGTAAGGAGTTTGCAGATTTGACCCTCGATCTCATGGGTGTCCCGTGGTGCTCCAATTTCCTCTCACATTCCTAAGATGTACAGGTTATTTATTTACTCAGTGATACAGCGTGCAGTCGGCCCTTCCCGCCCCTTGAGCCACACCGTTCCAGCAACCCTCCGACAAACCCGATTAACACTAATCTAATCAAGGGGTCATTTACAATGACCAGTTATCCCAGGTACACCTTTGGACAGTGGGAGAAAACCCAGGCATTCTACGGGGAGGACGTACAGAGACTCCTTACAGACCAGTGCCAGAATTGAACACTGAACACTGTAACGCCCCGAGCTGTAATCAGACAGTGTCATAGAAAACTACAGCACAGAAACAGGCCCTTCAGCCCATCTGCTGTGTGCTGAAGCAATTTAAACTGCCTCCTCCCATCGACCTGCACCCCGACTATACCCCTGCCATCGATGTACCTATCTGAACCTCTTAAATGTTGAAATCGAGCTCACATGCACCACTTGTGCTGGCAGTTCGTTCCACACTCTCGTGACCCTCTGAGTGAAGAACTTTCCCCTCATGTTCACCTTAAACATTTCACCTTTCACCCTTAACCCATGACATCTAGTAGGAGTCCCACTCAACCACAGTAGAAAAAGCTTGCCTGCATGTACCCTATCTATCTAGTGTCACACTAACCACTATGTTACCTTAGTTCCCAAACTTTCAACTTTAGAACTATGATCTTTAACCACTTATCATGTAACTGGGCAGTGTGGGTTTGTTGGGCCAGAAGGGTGTGTTAGCATTATCTATTTCTAAATAAATAAATAAATTGCACAGTTATAGAGACACAAAAGATTTCTTTTGCTGGAATCTAGACCCACAAAAAAGGTTGCTGAAGGAATACAGTGTCGAGCAGCATCTGTGGTGACAAAGGGATGATCAATGTATCAGTCCTGACACAGGGACTCGACTGGAAATGTCAGCTGCCTCCTTACTTCCACAGATGCTGCCTGACCTGCTGAGTTCCTCCAGCAGCTTTTTATTTCAGTATAGCAGTTAGTGTAACTCTTTACAGCACCTGTGATCAGGGATCGGGGTTTAATTCCCACTAAATGGTACGGGTTAGTAGGTGATGGGCAAGCTCTGTCAGCACCGGAAGTGTGGTGACACTTGCAGGCTGCCCCCAGGACAGTCCACGGACTGATGTCTTTCACTATCTATTTCGATGTTGCGAAGCACATGTGAAAAATAAAGATAATTTTTAGCTACCAATAAAGTGCAGTGCAAGTAAACAATAAAGCGTAAGATCATGGTTCAAAAAATTCAAAGTAAATTTTCTTATCAAAGAACATACTGTATATGTCATCATATACTACCCTGAGATTCATTTCTTGCAAGCATTCACAGTAACTAGAAAGAAACACAATAGAATCAGTGAAAAGCTGCACAAAGACAACCAACCATTGTGAAAAATACAACAAATTGTGCAAATGCAGAAAAGGAAAAAACAAAATAATAAGATTAATTAAATAAATAATAAATATTGAGAACCTGAGATGCAGAGTCTCTGAATCTGAAGCAGTAGGCTTTGGAATCAGTTCAGTGTTGGGGATGAGTGAAGTTATCCCCAATGGTTCAGCTGTCTAATAACATAGCGAGGTAGAATGCGAAATCGGCACGGACTCAGTGGGCTGGAAGACCTGTTACCATCCTGAATGGGTCTATTCTGTTTCTCACCCTTCCTTTCATGAGTTCGAGAAAAATCGCACAGCAGATTCTCTCTAGGCTCCACAATTCTTCAAATTGAGGCTAAGTAAGGTACCATTCAATCTACTGCACAGTATATCTCCCACTCCCTGAAATAGAAATCTATTTAACCCCACTTCCTCAAATGTATTTTTCCCCTCTCAACCAGCAACGCTTTCTCTCACTGCTTTTAGTTACTATTATACTCCTGTTTAAAATTTGCTGTTGAATCTCCATCCACTCTCAATTAATTCCAGATTATTAATAAGTTGCAGTGTGACTCATTGCTGTTTACAACTGGCAATAACAGTTGTCATGGCAGGAAGTTATATACTTTTGAGGAAAAGCTGCATTTGCAGGGTATTTGTGCAGAGAACTTTATTTTGATATGGTTCTGATGCAGAGGTAGATCTGGCCCTTATTGCTTCTTCAGTATCTTTATCTAAAACCTTCAATCACTCTTCTCTCCACTGCAGGGAATTCTCACTAACACCCACACTCAAAACTTTATAATAAGGTGTGACATCCTATAAAACATTTTTTATCACTCAATACAATATATAAGGCTCCACGGTAGTGTAACAATTAGCACGACGTTATTACAGCTTGGGGCATCGGAGCTCGGAGTTCAATTCCGATATTTTCCGTAAGGAGTCAGTACATCCTCCCCGTGGGATGCAGGGGTTTCCTCCATACGCTCTGGTTTCCTCCCACAGTCCAAAGACATACCGGTTAGAAAGTTATTTGGTCGTTGTAAATTGTCCTGTGATTAGGCTAGGGTTAAATTGGAGGTTACTAGAAGGCACGGTTAGAAGGATCAGAAGGGCCTATTCCCTGCTGTATCTCAATAAATAAACAGATCAGTAAAACAGTGCTAATTCATTCTGTAATTATATTAATTTATTTTATTTATTTATTGAGACACAGCACGGAATAGCCCCGTCTGACACTTTGAGCCATGACGCCCAGCAAACCCCTGATTTAACCCTAGCCTAATCAAGGGACAATTTACAATGACCAATTAACCTTCCAACCGGTACATCTTTGGACTGTGGGAGGAAACCCATGCAGTCACGGGGAGAACAAACAAACTCCTTAAAGGCACCGGCAGGAAATTAGAACTAAATATTTGAAGTTTTGGTTTTCACAATATCATATAATAAAGCTGTTAGTGGAGCTGCTTCCTCACAAACCCAGTGAGCTGAGTTCAGTCCTGACCTCCGGTGCTGTCTATGTGGAGATCGCACGTTCTTCCTCTGAATTCTTCCTTAAATTCACCACTTGAAGGATCAAGCATCAACTTTATTCACGATATACATTAGGAATTTGCTGTGACATGCAACAAAAAGCAACATTCAACAATCAAAAAGAATAAAGCATTACACAAAAATAAACTGAGTGGTTAAAGTACAGATATGAACTAAAATGTGCATCATGTATTTAGAAAGTAAACAACATTATAAAAAGTGGTTTAAAGTGTTTACAGTGCAGTGACTGAGGTAACAGAGAGAGGGAGTGGGGTGAGTGGGGAGATTGCAACTGGTGTGGACCATTGGCACAACCCATAATTCATGGTCAAAAGTGCCTGAATGAATTTATGAAGTGGTACAATTTGATCCAGAAATTATTGCAATGGTGTTCCACTTGGGAAATAACTGAAAAGGTACCCGTGTGCATATGAATATTTAGGCCAGAATTTTTAAGTAGGTTACTGATTGACTTTGATATGCCCATAATAGCATTCCACAGTGAGCCACGCTGTTTTTAGGTTTACCAGGCGCCTCATATAACTTTATTTCTTTCAGTAACCCTGAATCTGAATATGAAGTGCTTGTCATAAATTCTTTTATTCCTTCTCCAAAATCCTTGAGGCTTATACAGTATTGTTCTTCTAATTTTGCTCTACCATTAAAATTTCAAGTCATTCTAAGATACTCCATCCAAAGAAACATTCATTCTTTTTCATCTGGTATTGGTGTTAGTATTTTTCTGCTGTTGGTATCATGATACAGTTCTGTGTTGTTTTGTATGTCATCCTGGTGGATCATGCCATACATACAGTACTACGCAAAAGTCTTAGGCACCCTAGCTATACTGTATATATGTGCCTAAGAATTTTGAGTAGTACTGTACTAATTTTATGTATTACACTGTACCGCTGCCACAAAAAAAACACATTTCATGACATATGTGAGTGATGATAAATCTGATTGTGATATGGGTCTGTATTGTGGACTGAGAGTGGGAAGCAGGCAGGGAGAGAGGAATCGTGGTTGGGAAGAGGGGAGGGAGAGCGGCACTCTGTAATGATCAATAAACCAATTGTTTGGATTTAAATGACCTTGCCCAGTGTCTCAGGGCCGGGTGTGTCCACCCTTGCCACTCCTTAATTCTCTGTAAACTGTCATAATGACTGGGCTGGTTAGATATTTGCATTAGCGAGCCGGTGTACAGACCTGCCTAATAACGTGACTGATCTTCTCAGAATAAAGTTACCGAACTTCTCAGCCAGCAAATTATAACCACACAAAGTTGAAAGTTATCACAGGTGTAGGTTGAGAGGAGTAACATGGTTTCTCCCTGATCCAGACACTGAGAAATATCACAACGGCTTCTTTTAGTTATTCACAGGTTCATATTCAGATTCAGACTCATTTATTTATCACACGTACATTGAAACAAACAAAGAAATGCACCTTTTGTGTTAAAGCATCCTAAAGATGTGCTTGGGACAGACACGAGTGTCACCACATATTCCAGTGCCAATGTAGTATGCCTACTATGTTTATAGAACAACACAAACAACAATAATAGCAGAACAACAGCAACAAAACAACAAAAGCAAAGCAAGCCCTGTTCTTCCTTCACATCCACCCATCCACGCACATACACAGTCTTCCCATCCTAGGAAAGGCTGTCTGCAGCCTCTGGCCCTCAACCTCCAGTGGAACTGCGGATTCGCCAACACTGGGCCTTCGACTTCTTCAGTAGATGCAGACTCACAAACCCTGGGTTCCTGTCATCGGGCCTTGACATCCAGACCTCTGATTGACCACAGATGATGACCAATAAGGACCCTGAATGAGGGCCACAAGCTCCAGGCCTCAAACTCATGACTCTCCTATAACTGGGACCATGAACCCCCGGCCTCGAACTCTGGTCTAGCTAACTCATGTAACCATGGAGATCACAGACCCTCATGCCCCCTGCCCGCATGGAACTCCAGTTCTGGAACTCATTGACCTGTGGGGTCATCAGCCTTCGTACTCGCTGGTCTCAGAGGTTCCGCTTCATACACCAATGTTTGAATTTTTTTTTTATATTGTGATCAGAACCCCAGTGAGGGATATTTTTTAATGCTCACTTGCTTAAACCACCACTCCTGCTGGGGCACAGGCCGCAGACAGCAGCACACAAAAGCACTCTGGTCTGGGCCAAAGGTTGATTGTTCCTGTGTCTTCTGCTTTCACCAGTCAAATTCATATGGCTTCCAGACAAAGATCCTTCCTCTCTCTGGGATGAGGACTTTGGAGCTTCAGTAACTCTGGGTTTTTACGAGATGGGGTTGCTAGCCACTCGTCCAACCCTCCTCCTTTCGCGGCCGGGCTTGGGACCAGCCATGGCAGAACTGAACTGCATTAATAGCTGTTTTTATTTGTTCTGGTAGACTTCTTAGATTGAGATAATGATCAGCATGAAGGGAAAGTACTGGATCTGCCTTTGAACAGATATCAGGACTGACAGATCTGGGACACAAAGCAGAATGCTCAGAATACCATTTCATATTCATCTTACGCACTTAAATCTCCCTGACCTGTTCATTACGCACCCATCTACATGAGCAAAAACCGAGCCACAGTCAAATTAAAATATGCAGCAAAGTCAGGGGGTGCGGAATACATTCTGCTTTGGTTTTTGATCCATGGTAATAATTATGACTCCTGTAACTATCTAATCAGCCAATTATTTTGCAACAATTCAATGCATAAAAGCATGCAGACATGGTCAAGAGGTTCAGTTGTTGTTCAGACTAAACATCTGAAGGGGGAAGAAATCTAAGTCACTATGACCATGAATGACTGTTGGTGCTAGACAAGTTGGGTTGAGTATCTCAGAAACCACTGATCTCCTGGGACGATAGATGCTAGAGCAGGGGTTTCCAAACTTTTTTTATGCCATGGACCCCTACTGTTAACCGAGAGGTCCATGGAGCCCAGGTTGGGAAGCCCTGCTTGAGAGTTTATAGAGAATGGTGTAGAAAAGCAAAGAAAAACCAAACATTCAGTGAGCAGCAGTCCTGTAGGTGAAAATTCCTTGTTAATGAGAGAGGTCAGAGAATGGCCAGACTGCTCAAGCTGACAGAAGGGCGACAGTAGTTCAAATAACCACACATTACAACAGTGGTGTGCAGAAGAGCATCTTCTGAACATGCAGAATGTCGAACCTTGAAGTTGATGGGCTACAGGCAGCAGAAGACCAGGAACATACACTCAGTGACCACTTTATTAGTTACAGGAGGTATCTAATAAAGTGGGTACTGAATGTATATTTTGCCAGCCTTGAAGTTCATTCCATCAAGTAACTTATTAATGTTCTCTCCATTTAATGTGATGGATTGAAAATCACTGAATGTGGACAGTTCTGGTTAGTACTTTTTTCATGCTGATACTCCACTACTAAAACTTTACCTTACAGTGAAAAACTTCTCTTTGTGTGAAATAACTTCTGTTTGTGTCCAGTGGGAAACTATTACCTATTTCTGTCTACCAACAAACATAAAGTTGAAGTTCAAGTTCATTGTCATTGAACTCTATACCTGTGTACTGCCAAACAAAGCAACGTTCCTCTAGGCCAAGGTGCACGCACACAACACATAAAGTAATAGTACCACAAATAAGTTTACAAATGATAATGTGCATGTATAACACAAGTTAAAAGGTAAACAGTATAATGCTGCTGGTGCTTCTTACGTGATGAGACCTGGGTGGTGGCAGTGAGTTCAGCATTCTCACAGCCTGGGGAAAAAGTTGTTTCCCAGCCTGACAGTCCTTGCCTTAATGCTACGGTATCTCCTGCCCGTCAGTAGGGGGTCAATCAGATTGTTGGATGGATGGGAGGGATTACTGACAATGCTACGGGCCCCGCTCCTGATAAATATCTCTGATGGGTGAAAAAGAGAACACAATGAGAAATCATTGACCCTCGATGTGAAATAATTTACGCAGTAATGTCAGTGGACAGGATTCAGTGCCAGGGAGTTAATGATTCCTGGGATGAAGGCGCACTTTTGTACTGATTTCACTGATAATCAGCACTGTGAAAAGTTTACACATTAACTAGTCAACAGTTTTTAACATCTCAGGTACTGAATCATCCTTTTCCTGTGTCTGAAGAAGTCATTGGCACTGGGGAGGTATACAAATGTGGTGTTGCAAAGCACACTGACACATTGTGATACTGATCTCCTCTCTTTCTCTCAAGTCTTGATAAAGGGTCTCAACCTGAAACGTTCAGCTGTCCATTTACATTTGCAGACAGAGTAGATGCGGAGAACACGTTTCCAACAATGGGGGAGTCTAGGACCAAAGGACTCAGCCTCAGAGTACCACAGACATCCCAGCTCTCCCGAAAGTTCTGGGAGTCTCCCGCATGTTGATAGCAGCTCCCTGACACACGGAAATTATATACAATATCCTGGAAATCGATTTTTTTGGAGAGGTGGGGTGGGGGAGAGGGAGAGTCCTGATTGGTCTCTCTTTGTGCTAAGTACATCTATCAGTTTTCTCTGTGGGAGGGCTTTACAGTCGACCTCAAAAATAATGACAGTGTTGCTCGCTGCACTGTTTGCAACAGTGACTTTTCTATTGCCCATGCTGGGTTAAAATGTAGAAGACATGTTGAGGTGAGTTTAACAGGCGTCATTTGTTCATTAGCATAGCTAACGTTATTTAAACTAGCTGGCTAGCTGTTAAGGAACTACTCTATTGATGTCCTACGTGATGAGGCCAAGCTCCCTGTGGAATTCATTGCCACAGATGAATGTAGAACCTAATGAAGGAGTGGCACGGTAGCATAGTGGTTAGCACGACATTTTACAATACAGATAACCTGAATTCAATTCCTTCAGCTGCCTGTAAGGAGTTAGTATGTTCTCTCCGTGACTGCATGAATTTCCTCCAGATGCTCCGGTTTCCTCCCACAGTCCAAAAACGTACGGGTTAGTAGTTTAATTGGTCATTGTAAATTGTCCTGAGATAAACCGAGGGTTAAATCGGGGGATTGCTGTGTGGCCTGGCTTGAAGAACTGGAAGAGCCTGTTTTGCCATATATTTCAATTTCTAAAAAAAAAATCATTGGGTATATTTTAAGATTTAAAATATTACATTGAATCATCGAAGCATGCAGTGATAATATATCGCTTACTTCGGCGACCAACGCAATCCAAGATGTGCTGGGGAGAGGAGGCAGCCTGCAAGTTTCACCATGCTCCCATTGCCAACATAGCATGCACACAATTTACCAACTGTAAGCCATACAGTTCATCTCTGGAATGTGGCAGGGAAACTGGAGCACCACGCAGTCACAGAGAGAATGTACAAGCTCCTTACAGGCAGAGGCGGAATTGAACCCCGGGTCGCTAGCACTGTAATAGCATTGCTCTAACCGCTACGCCTCCCCGCACCCCGCCCCAAGGATGTTTGCCTCACTTCCTTCAAGAGATGAGTGAAGAAAAGTTCATTTGTTGGCAGACCACAGAGAAGAATGATGATCATTCTGGCACATACTAAGTATTAAATATTTTTGATTTTCTGTTTTATTTTGCAGCCTACATCCAGTCAAATCATATCATGGGTTGGGGAGAGAAAGCAATTGAGCTTCGTAGTGTGAAAGATGGGCGGCTTGATGGAGTATTTATGCACAAAAAAGAACAGAAACTTAAGTTCCTGTGTGAAAGGAATGACAAGGTGAGTGACGAGAAACACATAGTATAAGGAATTAAATGTTTGTTTCTCTAGTTGATGAACTCTCTGGGACAGAGATTTCTGGTTTGTTAGTTTTATCACAAATGCCTAGTTAGTGGATGATCATAGAGTCATACACTCAGAGAGTACTACAGTACAGAAACTGGCCCTTTGGCCCGTCTCCTCCACGTTGGCTTGGTCTTCTGCCTAGTCCCTTCTACCTGTATGTGGACCACAGCCCTTCACATCCTTCTTGTCCTTGTACCTATCTAAACCTCTCTTAAATGTTACAATTGAGCCCGCATCTAACACTGCCATTGCCTGCTCATTCCACACTCACAGCACCCTCTGAGTGAAGAGGAACCCCTCAAGTTCCCCTTAAATCATTGGTTCCCAACCTGGAATCCACGGATCCCTTGACTAAAGGTAGGGGTCCATTGCATAAACAAGACTGGGAATCTTGAATATATCACTTTTCATCCAAAACTTGTGACTTCTAAATACTTAAGGGGGATCTGAAGGGGAGCCTCTTCACTCAGAGAGGGGTGTGAGTGTGCAATGAGCTGCCAGCCTCTGAGTGAATGAGGAAAAAGCCTGCATGTATTCAGCCTATCTAAACCCCTCGTTATACAGTAGACCTCCATAAGGTCTTCCCTCATTCTCCTGCACTCAGGGGAATAAGGTCCTAACTGATTCAACCTTTCCCTATAACTCTGGTCCTCAAGTCATGCCAACATCCTTGTAAGTTTTCGTTGCAGTCACTTAGGCTTATTGATATCTTTCCTGTAGGTAGGTGACCAGGTGACAGGTGGCATGGTAGCATGCCGATTGACGTAATGCTATTATAGCGCCAACAACCCAGGTAAAGAGTTTGTACATTTTCCCTGTGACTGTGTGGATTTCCTCCAGGTACTCTGGTTCCTTCCCACATTCCTAAAACACACGGGTTAGCAGGTTAATTGGTCATGTGGGTGTAATAGATGGCACAGGCTTGTTGGGCCAGAAAGTTACCGTGCTGAATCTCTAAATAAATAAAAATAAGAACTGCCAAGAATACTTGAAATTCAGCCTGACCAATGTTTTGTACACCATCACGAGCAGTGATTAGAGAATGACAGAGTTCACAAGAGGAGCTCAGTCTTTCAGACTTTCTCAAGTAATGTTTTCCTTTTTTATCAACCCATTCTGGTTTCTATCAGATGTCATTTTGGCTTGAAGAGTTCAAAATGGGAAAGCTGTGGGTTCAAATCCCATTCCAGGTCTATGCTGTCTTCTGGAGAAACAATCCCATCACCCCGATCCCCCCTCTCTTTATCTCCCTGCACACCTGCAGCTTATTCTCCCTCATGTCTGCCCATCAAATCCCTTTTTGATATTAACCTGTATTCAGGCAAATCTATAGTAGCCATAACTCACCAGAACATCCCTGGGCTGCAGGAGGAAAACAGATGCCCTGAAGGAAATGCACACAGTCAGGGAAAGAATGTACAAACTACACACATATAGCTCAAGAGAACAGAATTGAAACTGGGTCCTTGGGCTGTGAGGCAATGGGACTAGATATTACACCACTGGTCAGGCACTAAGTGCAATGTATTACAGTGGGAAAGGGCTGAAGTTCTATCCAGATACAATACTAAACTCTGGCCCACATACTTCTATTGAATGCTCATGATGTCCTGATTGAAAATTATCTTATCCTTTAGACCATAAGACATAGCAGCACAATAAGGACTCTCGTCCAGTTGAGTCCACTCCGCCATTCCATCACGGCTGATTTGTTGTACCTCTGAACACCATTCTCCTGCCTTCTCCCCATAACCTTTGACACCTTTGCTAATCAAGAATATATGAAACTCTGATTTAAGTATACCAATGACTAGACCTCCACAGCCACTTGAAGCAATGAATTCCACAGGTTCACACCACCTTGCTAAAGGAATTCCTTCTCACTTCTGTTCTAACTGGAAATCCCTCTATTTTGAGGCTGTGCACTTTGGTCCTAGACTTCCCCACTATAGAAAATATTATCTCCAACTCCACTCTATCTAGGCCTTCCAATATGTCTCGGCCTGAAACGTCGACTGCACCTCTTCTTAGAGGTGCTGCCTGGCCTGCTGCGTTCACCAGCAACTTTGATGTGTGTTGCTTGAATTTCCAGCATCTGCAGAATTCCTGTTGTTTGCTTTCAATATTCAACAGGTTTCGATGAGTTCTCCCCCTCATTCTTCTAAACTCCAGCGAATACATAACCCTAGCATTCTTGTGAACCTCCTCTGGGCCCTCTCTAATGCCAGCACAGCTTTTTTTAGATAAGGGACCCAAAATTGATCACAATATTCCAAGTGCAGTCTGACCAATTCCTCATAAAGCCTCAGCATCACATCTTTGTTCTTCTATTCTAGTCCTTTCGAAATGAATGCAAACATAGCATTTACCTTCCTTCCAATTGACTCAACCTGCAGGTTACCCTTTAAGGAATCCTTCACAAGGACTCACAAGTCCCTTTGCAGGCCTGATTTTTATAATTTTAACCCCGTTTAGAAAATAGTCTACGTCTTTATTCCTTCTACCAAAGTGCATGACCAAAGACTTCCCTATCCTATATTCCATCAGTCACTTCTTTGCCCATTCTCCCAATCCTCCTGCAGACTCCCTCAATGCTACCTGTCTCTCCACTTATCTTTCTATTGTCAGCAAACTTGGCCGCAAAGCCAATAATTCTGTCCTCCAAATCGTTGACGTATAACATGAAAAGAAGCAGTTCCAATACTGACCCCTGTGGAACACCGCTTCTCACTGGCAGCCAACGAAAATAGGCTTCCTTTAATCCCACTCAATCAATCAATTTTCTATCCATGTAGTATCTTTCCTGTAATATCATGAGCTCTTATTTTGTTTAGCAGCCTCATGTGTGGCACTTTGTCGAAGGCCTTTTCAAAATCCAAATAAACAACATCCACTGACTCCATCCTGTCTATGATCTCCTCAAAGAATCTCAAAGATTTGTCAGGCAAGATTTCCCCTGACTCTGGCTTACTTTAGCATGTGCCTCCAAGAACCCTGAAACCTCATCCTGTAGAATGGAATCTAGCATCTTCCCATAAGTCAGGCTAACTGGCCTATAATTTCCTTTCTTCTGCATCCCTCCTTTATTAAAGAATGGAATGGCATTTGCAATTTTCCGGAATTCTAGAACCCTTTCCAGAATCGAGTGATTCTTGAAAGATCATTAGTAATTATTTCTTCAGCTACCTTTTCTCAGAACCCTGGGGTGTAGTCCATCTGGGCCAGATGACTTATCTACCTTCAGGCCTTTCAGCTTCTCAAGTACCTTCTCCTTTGTAATAGCACTAAACTCACCTCTGACCCATGACACTCTCAAACTTCTGACATTCTGCTAGTGGCTCCCACACTGAATATTGATGGAAAAGACTTAATACCTTTGTCCACCATTTCTATCCCCCCTTTACTAACTCTCCAGCTTCATTTTCTAGTGACCCAATATCCACTCTCACCTCTCATGAGGTTCAAAAGAATGATTCCAGAATGAAAAAGTTAATGTATGAAGAGCATTTGATGGCTCTAAATCCGTACTTGCTGGAGTTTAGAATAATGGAGGGTGGGGATCTCATTGAAACCTATTGAATATTGAAAGGTCTGGATAGAGTGGATGTAGGGCAGATGTTTCCTATGGTGTGGAAATCTAGGACTAGAGGGCACAACCTCAAACTAGAGGGATGTCCATTTAGGACAGAAATGAGAGAGAATTCTTTTGCCAGAGATTAATGAATCTGTGGAATTAATTGCCACGGGTGGCTGTGTAGGCTAAGTCATTGGATATATTTAAGAGGGGGTTGATAGGTTCTTGAATAATCAGGGCATTAAAGAATACGGAGAGAAGTCAGGAGAATGGGGTTGAAAGGGGTAATAAATCAGCCATGATGGAATGGTGGAGCCAAACCAATGGGCCAAATGGCTTAATTCTGCTCTTTTGCCGTATGTTCTTTTACTCTCTATGTATCTGGAAAAACCTTCAGATAGCCTTTTTCATATTATTGGCTAGCTTACCTTCATATTTAATTTTTTTCTCTCGTGTTTATTTTAGTTGCATTTTGTTGGTTTTTAAAAGCTTCCCAATCCTCAAACCTCCCATGAATTTTTGCTGTATTGTATGCCCTCTTTTTGATTTTGTACTCACTTTGACTTCCCTTATCAGCCACAGTTGCCTCATCCTCCCTTTAAAATACTTCTTCATCTTTGGGATGTATCTATCCTGTGACTTCCAAATCTCCCCCCAGAAACGCCAGCCATTGCTGTTCTGCCATCATCCCTGCTAGCATCCCCTCCCGATCAACTTAGGCCAACTCCTGTCGCATGCCTCTGTAATTCCCTTCACTCTACTGGAATACTGATACATCTGACTTTAGCTTCTCCCTCTCAAACTGCTGGGCAAATTCTATCATATTATGATCATTACCTCCTAAGGGATCTCTTTTCCTTAAGCTCTCTAATCAAATCTAGTTCATTGCACAGCACCCAATCCAGAATTACCTATACCCTCGTGGGCTCAACCTTCATCTGTTCTGAAAAGCCATCTCGTGGGCATTCTACATATTCCCTCCTTTGGGATCCAGCACCAACCTGATTTTCCCAATCTACCTGCACATTGAAATTCCCCATGACTATCATAACGTTGCCCTTATTACATGCCGTTTCTATTTCCGGTGAAATTTATATCCCACATCTTGGCTACTGTTTGGGGCCTGAATTTAACTCCCTTCAGGGTCTCTTCACCATTGTAGCTTCTTAACTCTATCCACAAGGATTCTACATCTTGCAATCCTATGTCACCTCTTCCTAGGGATTTGATTTTATTGACTTTTTCATCAGAGTCACCCACCCCCTTCAGATGATTGAGTGTTCATATACTTTTATTTACATTTACCGTTGCATTTACGGCAATAATTTGAGAATGGCACCAGGTTCTATATTGATCTGAAAATACACTGTTAGAACAAGACTAAACAGAAGGATGGGGGGGGGGGGGGTCTCAATGAAACCTACTGAATATTCAAAGACCTAAATAGAGTGAGACGTGGAGAGGATGTTTCCAGTAGTTGAAGAATCTAGGACCAGAGGGCACAGTATCAGAACAGAAGGCCATCTCTTTAGAACAGAAATGAGGAGGAATTTCCTTAGCTAGAGGGTAGTGAATCTGTGGAATTCATTACCACAGACAACTGTGGAGACCAAACCATTAAAGTGGATATTTATAGATATTGAATTAGTTAGGGCGTTAAAGGTTATGGGGAGAAGGCAGGAGAATGGGGCTTAGGGTGAAGACATGTCAGCTGTGATCGAATGGTGGAACAGACCCAATTCTGCTCCTATGCTTTATGTTCTAAAAGTATTGGACACTGTGAAGTATTTGGGGTGTAAGCTTCAGACAGAAACTTTTTTGCTGGATTGGACATAAGTTTAAATTCACTGCAAAGGAGCCAGTGGGGTGCTGAAGAGAAATTTGTTTCTTACACAGTGAGTTACAATGTTCTTTCTGAAAGTATGATGGAAGAAGATTTCATCAAATTGAATGTGAATAATTTCTTGAAAATTAAAAAAAAATAATTGTGGGGCTGTAGGGGAAGGAGAAAGGAGTGGAATGAATGTCAGTGAGTTGCCTTAGGTAAGAGGGCTAATTGGGATCCTTATGGGATATATTTTATAGGATTGCTTTTACATTTATACCTATTGTGTGTTTTTTGTTTCATTATTGGGAGGGGTATGGAGGTGAGATGATAGATGATAGGACTAGGCAGGTTAATAGTTCAGCACGGACTAAATGGGCTGACAGGTTTGTTTCTGTGTGGTGTGTTCCTTGACTCTATTATATTCTTTATGCTTATGGCATGTTTTTTAAAAAGCTGCGTCAGACCCGCAGTTACAATCATTTCATTCTGCTTTACACTTGTGTGCTGTAGAGTGACTGAACCGTCTGTGCTGTGAGATCCTTTGGAGCACCATGAGGAAATTAAAGGCTTTAGATAAACGCCAGTATCTCTTTCAGAGACAAGATGTAATTAACAACAGCTTCTTTTGGTGTAGCCCCTATTATATGTTGGATACTCCAGTTTATCTATCCCGGTATGATATTTATGTGTACTTTAAGGGAAGGTTTGAGGGATATGACAGTTCAATTCACAGTCCCAGGAGGAGTAAATACAAATATAAAATTCAACAAGGTTGAACAGCTGGTTGAGCTGATGTAGGGGATTCTGACCTTAGGCGAATTTACACACTAGTGTTTTAATGCTTGTTATTTACGATCTCTATTAAAAATAGATTGGTGTCCTTACTGATCATTAACATCCTCCTGTTTTAATTCCCTTCTAGGTGTTCTTTGCCTCAGCCCCATCTGGTGGAAGCAGTCAGATTTATTTTATGACCCTTGGCCAGAACTCTCACTTGAACTGGTAGCCACTGGGAATACTGAGCACACGTTCTGTGTATGTTGGATTGCACTGAAGTGATCATTTCTATGTACTCACACCACACTGGCCCTCAACTAACCGTGCCAGCTACATCCATTACAACCAATGATACATCGTGGAATACAAGCCTGTCGTCTGTTCGACAATAACTAAAACTGGTTTCAGTAATTCTGCTGATTTTTTATATATATATATATAGTATCTATGTTATTGGAATAGGGCAGGTTGTTGTAGCAATCAGGGTTGTTAGTGCATTACTGTAATGTTAAAACAAAAAAGTAGCTCAGTGTACCAGTTGTGAGTAGATATATACAATCAGTGGTCACTTTGTTAGGTACAGGGTGGAACCCAGTGTGGTCTTCTGCTGCTGTGATCCACTCACTTCAAGGTTCAACGCGTTGTGTGTTCCGAGATGCGCTCTGCACACCACTGTTGTAACGCGTGGTTATTTGAGTTACTGACACCTTCCTGTCAGCTTGAAACAGGTCATTCTCCTCTGACCTCACTCATTAGCGAGGCATTTTTTGCCTACAGAACTGCTACCCACTGGATGCTTTTGTTTTTTGCAACCTTCTCTGGTGTGAGTGAAAATCCCAGGAAATTAGCAGTTTCTGAGATACTCAAACCACCCTATCTGTCACCAACAATCAGTCACTTAGATCACATTTCTTCCACATTGTGATGTTTGGCATGCACTTCATGAACAAGTCTGCATGCTTTTATGCATCGAGTTTCTGCCACATGATTGACTGATTAGGTATTTGCATTAACGAACAGGTGTACAAGTGTACCAAATAAAGTGGCCACTGACTGTATAGTATCTATGTTTTTGAAAAAGAGGGGAGGGGTTGTTGTAGCAATCAGATAGCATATTACTGTAATGTTAAACAAAAAGATAGCTTGACGTGCCACTGAGAGCAGACAGATTTGTGCACAATCCTTTTGTACAATAACGTCTTTGTGGTTTACCCCACCCCGCCCTGAGCTAGTGATTGAGCAGTTCACCCCAGTATTTTGTATATTCAGTATAAATGGGTTTTATGAAGGTAGTGCTAATGTTAAGACAATTAATGTACTGTAACTCATGTGGAAGTAATTCTCTAGCCTTGCACCTTTCTCAAAATGGCTTTCTGCCACTTTTGATATTCAGAGAAGTGTGATTGCCTGACTTTAGATGATTTTTAAACAGAATCATTCATTGGTTAATCATTTCTAGGCACTCAATATGTTAGTCTCGTGAAGATAAGTTGAGTGAGCTGGGCTTTTTGCTTCCGAGCAATGGAAGATGAGAGGGGACTTGATAGAGGTGTTTGCAGTGATAAGAGGTATAGATTGAATGAATCCCCAGAGACTTTTCCCAGGGCAGAAATGGCCAATATGAGAGGGTATAATGTTACTGAGATCTGAGGAATGTGTAGAGGGGGATATCAGGGATAGACCTTTTTTCTTACACAGAGAGTGGGGTGGTTGTGTGGAATGTGCTGCCAAGGTGGTGAAAGAGGCAGATGCATTAAGGATATTTAAAGGACTCTTAGAAAGGAACATTGATGATAGACTAATGGAGGGCAATATGGGAAGGAACTGGTCATAGAATAGATTAAAAAGTCAGCACAACATTGAGGGCTGAAGGACCTGTACTTTGCTGTAATGTCCTATGCTCTCTGGTTCTAGACTTTGGATACAAAACAGATGTAAGGAAAGAGGCGATTATTCAGAAACTTGATCTGGTTGCACTAGGGAATGAGATTGCTCCTAATCTGCTCCGTAAATCCATTTTCCTGCCCTCACACCATCTGTCTTTCTTCCCTGACAAAACTCATTGCATTGCCCCTGACAATGGGACAAGAGGTTCCTATGCTCTACCTTTCAATGAAAACAGCTCTTCCTAATTTTACTGAAGAACGCTGATGGAAAATAGGTCATTCATTTCCTTTCCAAACTTGCTTATGTTCCTCTGTATTGATTCATGGTGAATGATTATCACTGACAAGATTATTTCCCTGAAAGATCATTGTCATCTGACTGTACATATATACAGACGAAACAATGTTCCTCCAGACTATGGTGCACCCACAAGACATCTGTCCTATACAGCACCTAAAACAAAATATCATCACAAATAAGTTAAAGAAATGTAATTCAAAACGCATGTTGTGCGCAGCACAAGTAAACAGCTTGCTGTTTTGGTGATGAGACCTCTGTGGTGGCAGCAAATTTATTAGTCTCACAGTCTGAGGGAAGAAGCTGTTATCCTGTCTGCAAGTCCTAGTCCTGATGCTCCTGTACCTCCTTTCTAACGGTAGTGGTTCAAAGAGATTGTGGGATGGGTGGTAGGGATCCTCAACAATGCTTCTGGCCCTTTGTATATACCACATCGGTAAATGTCACAAATAGGGGGAAGGAGACCCCACTTATACAATCATCTGTAGGGTCTTGCAGTCTGATGCCCCTCACTGTTCACCCTGCACTGCAAATACTTTCTCTGTGAACTGCCAAATTATTCCCTCAATGTTTCAGCCTGGGTTTTATTCAGATTCTGACTTAAATCTATTTATTACATGTTCATGCTAGGATACAGTGAAGTGCTTTGTTTGCATTAATTACCAATACACCTAAGGGTGTGCTGGGGGCAGCCCACAGCTCTTGCCATGTTTGGTGTCAACAGTCGTGACAAAGCTCAGCACAACAAACAACAGAACAACAACATCTAAAAAAAACCTTTCTTCCCTCTACCAGAGATGAACCACTGGACATTAATGTTAACGCAGCCAATTAAGCTCTATAGTAAGGAACGGGGTAACTACTTTCCCTGAAAGGGTTTCAGTATTTAATCACAAAAAAAGAGAAAATCTGCAGAAGCTGTAAATCCAAACAACACACACAAAATGCTGGAGGAACTCAGCAGGCCCAGCAGCATCTTTGGAAATGAGTACAGTCAACATTTCGGGCCAAAACCCTTCATCTGAACAGTCCCGATGAAACGTCTCAACCTCAAACGTTGACTATACTCTTTTCCATAGATGCTGCCTGGCTTGCTGAATTCCTCCAGCATTTTGTGTGTGTTGTTTGTAAGTATTTAATCTCCAATTTTCATGGCATTTTCTTAGGTCCAATTTAGAGTGAAATTCTGTGTATATTCTCCCAAGCAAATTATTTAAATAAGACTGCATTAAAATAAGACTGGATGATAAAGGCTTGGTCCAAAGGTGATGAAGACATTTGAAATTGACTACTGAATCCCTTTGCAAAACCAGGAGAGGCATTCGTGTCATCTGGAGCCAATCAAAGCTTAGTTCCTCATCTTGTAGCAACTGTCCC